>NW_015387291.1:97269-139516 GCF_001527695.2 Protobothrops mucrosquamatus | reverse complement strand
CCATAGACCGGTACGCTCCCACAGAGTGGGTCTCCTCAGGGTGCCGTCGGCCAAGCAATGTCGGCTGGCGACCCCCAGGGGGAGGGCCTTCTCTGTGGGTGCCCCCACCCTCTGGAACGAACTACCCCCCGAGATCCGGACGATTCCGGATCTCCTTACTTTCCGCCGCGCCCTCAAGACATGGCTTTTCCAACAAGCGAGCCTGGCCTAGGGAGGATTTTAAATTGGGTTTATTTTTTAGAAAATTTTAACACCACAACTTTAAAATATTTGGTTTTAATTTGGTTTTATTTGGCGGGGATTGTGGGTATGTTTTTGTTTTAAATATGTTGTGAGCCGCCCTGAGTCCCGTCGGGAGAAGGGCGGGATATAAATCAAATAAAATAAATAAATCAAATAAAATAAATAAATAAATTTAGGAGCCGTGCTGGTGCAGTGGTTAGAATGCAGTGTTACAGGCTGACTTTGCCCACTGCCAGGAGTTCGATCCTCACCAGCTCAGCCTTCAAATTGTTGGAGGCAATATGCTGACTCTGTAAACTGCTTATAGAGTGCTGTAAAGCACTGTGAAGTGGTATATAAATGCTATTGCTATTGCTATTTTTAGATCTCTCCTCCTGAAAGATAACAGAAAATTAAAGGAGACACACGAGTGTTTGAGTCAATCCTAACAGTATTAACATTCTTATAATTCATCATTGGAAGCTCTTGGAGTGAAATTGTAATACTATGTTCCCAAAGGGTCATGTTTTCCTTGATAATCACCTTCATGACGGGCAACCATTCTGTTGCTTGTACAGCTTGTTCTCACTTTCCTCCTTTTAAAACCAAAGATACGCCTGGTTGTTTCTGTCCGGATGCATTCTTGTGATGCTGCCTGTGTTAAACCTTAAGAAATGAAAATTATTTACAAATTTTTTCTTTGGCATTTACAAAATAAGTATTCACGCTTGTTTCCTTCTTCTCCCCCTCTGAAACCACAGTTTCATCTAAATTATATGCATTTGACATATAAGGAAGCGAGACTGAAAAATTAAAATTAAAATGAGTTTACAATAGGAAGACCCAAAGGACACATTCTTCTTAGTTATATCTGTACATGCAGCTTTTTCTTAATTTGAGGCTGCTTTACTTTTTTGGGTTTGGTTGGATATTATTGATCCAATTTCCCATTTCTTATATAAGTTTTCTAAGCAACGTTTAATAGAATTGTTATTTTGGGTTTAATTAGTTGTTCGTAAAGTGCTGCAAATGGTGCGTACTCATTTTAATGAATTTTACTCTTACACCAGGTATATTTTTAATGATGAAAAAGCAGGATGCATTTTATTCTTAGCAGTACATTAATAAGAAGCTTCTTGTGCCATTTGCTGTTCATCTAGATGCAGTGATTATATTAATATAGTAAAAGACAATAAAATAACCAAGAAATGGAAGCATTTCTTTCTGTTTATTTCTGCTCATCAGTTGCTCTCTATGACTGGAGTATTTTAAGTTGCTCTCTATGACTGGAGTATTTCTCTACCACAGCAGGATCACTCTGTGAAGCAGTCATGTAAATCTGCCTTTTTAAATGGTCTTTCTCACAGAGAAAGCTTCCAGCAAAACAGATGTTATCAATAACATAGCTCAGGGTTGAATGATGGGTCCTTGGTACTTTCTGAACTTGGTTGTTTTCTTGCAGACGTTTTATTACCCAACTAGGTAACATCACCACTGATGATATTACTTAGTGTGGGTAATGAAATGTCTGCAAGAAAACAAGCAAACTCAGAGACCACCAAGGACCCCTCACAGATGTTATCATTTTATATGCCTTCCATTTTTCTAAGTATTCCCTTCTCCCAAACTGTGTTTTACAGACTTTGGTAGAAATATATCTGTGGTTCCCTCCTCTTTTAATCATCTGAGAATAACAGAGTTGGAAGGGACCTTAGAGGTCTTCTAGTCCAACCCCCTGCTCCCTAAAAAAAAACCCATGGAAAGAAAAGGATGAATTACAGTGCTGCACAGTGAAATGGTAAGGCAACTTTTCCTTTCCCAATATAGTTACTGGCCCAGTAATGGGCCCCATCTTCTTTGGCTAAGGACCATATACCTGAATTGCTCAGCTCTTCAGCGCTGTACTGATAGAGAAGGTCATATCTGCCTCCCAGTGATCCAGAGGCATAGTAATGGGTCCCAAAATCGTCAAATATCCGGCTGTAAAGGGGATAGTTGTACTCCAGGGGCAAGCTGTTAAGCGCCTCTAAGAACACCTTAGACAGCTGCAAGTCTGATCCCTTCATTGTGAAGTTGGATACCGCTATGACTTTATGGATCCTAATAAAGTTGGACACCTAAAAATGAAGATGAGAAAATGTGGATGTGACTCCAGTTGATAATTAAAATGTCTTTTCCCTAGACCCATGATATGCAATGATTAGTAATGATTATGGTTCTGTTGAACCAAAATTGGAATCTGTCAGTCATCTTTTAAAGCCAACAAAATAAATAGCCAAGGCCACATTTTTTTTTTAAAAAATAAGTTTTTTAATGAGAAACTTTAAGTCAGCAGTTTGTACTTAGGTAGCACATAGTCCTGGATCCATTTCTGTGGCTCCTGCGTGCATGCACACATGTACGTGCGCGCCCAAATACCCAAACACATGCACATACTATGTCTGGGGAAATACAATATATGTCTTTTATTTGATCAATTAAGTTCTAAAACAGATACATCAGGATGGCATCATGGGCTATCATGTTTTAAGCTATCCTGAAACTCCCCAGAAACCCAAAAAGAGAAGTGAACCTATTAGCTATCTTTCCACTTGTGGCACCATTGCTATACAACTTGAAGCCTTTTAGTATGAAATAAATAAATAGAATGCCACTCCAAACTAGAAAAAAAATTACCAGCTCCCTTTTAAGTTCTCTGCTTCATTTAATAGTAGAGTGTAATATTTTTTTAATCCTAAAGATTTAAATAATAGTTGTACGAGATTTAAATAATAGTTGTACATGAATATTCAGCCCTCCCATATAACTTTCATACTTGTTTTATTAACAAGTATTCAATTTGCAATTCTCCTGCATTAAATATGGATGTTGTTATTGTCATTAATAATCTTTGCAGTAATAAAAGCAGTTTTTATAATTGGAAACAATATTAGAAATCATGCTCACGTTTGCCTTCCTTGGAAAAATGAATATAGACTTCGAATGGAACAAATGCACATTTGTTTAAAATAAACATTCTGGAATGTAATATGTATATGCTTTTAGCCAGTGAGGATTCATGTTGCATTTGCACATATATAAATATTAAGACAAAAGCAGAAATGCTGCTCCATGTCCAGCCTGGATAGACTTTATTGGAAGGAAGGTGAAAGTTGTAACAAAAGGATTCTATCAAGTCCCTTACTTTCAAATGAGGCACCTGTATGCAGGTAGTCCTCGACTTATTAAGCCCAACATTTCTGTTGCTAAGCAAGACAATTGTTAAGTGAATTTTGCCCCATTTAATTATCTTACTTGCCAAGACAACTGTCTATGGAATCAATGGAGATTCTCAGTCATAAACCGAGGACTGCCTATACCTTGCTTCACAAAAGGCACTACTCCTGACTTGGATAAGTTCTTGCATAATTCTTTTACTGCACTTTTCCAGAAAATACATGGGGGAGTCACTTCTGGACACACATCTACCTACTCATATCCTGATTGCGGGGCAGTGGTGCTTTCAGAAGGTATGCATCTTTAAATTTTACGACTGCTATATTTTTTAAATGGATGTACTGCAAGATTATTGGTCTCTAGTTGGCATTGGTAATCACTATATAAAAGGAGATCTGTCTCATTTGGCTACAAATCCAAAGACGTCATGTATTTGAGAAGCCAGATGTCACCAACTAGGAAACAGAAATGTTTCTCATTTTGAACTAGTTTAATTTCATTTTTAAAACAGAAATGAATAACCTGGATAGGAAAAATAATAGCTCTGTTCTCCCACCGCACCAACTGAATTGAACAGTCTTTTCTTGAAATTTAAAACAATCGGCATTGACATTTCAGGCACGCAATAACATTTGCCACTCACATACAAAGCAAAAGGCAATTCAATACAAAAATGTTTTCTATATGAGCAGGCTAATGAACCACTGACTTTTCCTGGTCTTTCACTTATCGGCTTATGTAGATGGAGTCGAAAGCTAGAATGAAAACAGCAATACCTTTTTCTTTGATGCTTGTATTGCTTCCTTGAAGGAGGAAGAGGATGTGATGTGAACTTTTGTCTTCTTGGAGAACAGGAATGGGATTCCAGATCGACTTTTGCCAGAACCAGAGAAAGAACTACTCTGAGAAGTATGGGTTTCAAAGGGAATTAAGTCATTGTAAAATTCTGAAACCACTTCATCTTCTTCATTCACTACCTATGGAGAGATATAATTACAGAAACTTGGTTTAACAAAGGACTGAATCTTACTTCTTAAAGGGCAGTGACAGGAGTGGATACCCAGTCCCCATAGCTGGAATTCCCACAACTGCATTTTTTTTTTAAGTGTCTTCTGCAGAGAAATTTAGTTTTGGTCTTAAGGAAGAGGTGAGAAATGTAGAATGGTTAGAATATAGAATAACAGAGTTGGAAGGGACCTTGGAGGTCATTGTGGAAGTCACTGCTCTGCTCGAGCAGGAGACCCTATACAGTGATGGCGAACCTTTTAGAGACCGAGTGCCCAAAACCTGCCCCCGCTCCGCCTCCCGCCCTACCTGCTCCGCCTGCCCACAGGGCCACGCACCGCCTCAATGGCCTGCTGTAGCAGATCGCCCAGGCAGCCCTGCAGCGCCATGGCAGCCACACCCTCTGCCCACACCCTGCAGCAGCATCTGCATGCTATGGGGCGCAAGGGCGGAGTCTTGTCCCTGCTGCCTGACTATGTACTTGGCTGCGCTACTCCGTGCAGGCCGCGCCTGAGGGCAACTCTCCTCCAGGGGGGCTGCTGGAGAGGAGGGGGCCACAGGGGGAGGTGGGGCTGGGGCGATGGCACGCGTGCCCACAGAGAGGGCTCCAAGTGCCACCTCTGGCACATGTGCCATAGGTTCACCACCACTGCCCTATACTATTTCAGACAAATAACTGTCCAGTCCCTTCTTGAAAGCCTGCAATGAAGGATTACCCCCAGCATCTGAAGGCAAGTCATTCGGATGTTGAAGGTTGCTCAACTCTGAAAAAGTATATAGATTGAGGCGATACAGAACAGCTCCATCTTGATCTTGTTGTCCTTGAAAAGAGCAGTGATGGTTTTTGACAAACCACAACAATAAATTAGTAGTAAATATAAATGTCAGTTTCTTGACACTTTTCATTATCTGCTCGCCTGCACACTGTTCAAGCTGAGGTTGAGCCTGGCGTGTCTGTAACCTCCCTTCTCTAGTTCCATTTTCTCTCCCTCCTTGTGGACATGTTAAGAACAAGCAGAGTTTCCATCCACAGCCACTGTGTTGACTCTTTTGACCAGGTCCTGCAGACACTTCTAGCACTCATTGTAAAGCATTTGTGCATATAAATATAACTTGTTGGTGAGTAAAGCCCATGCTTATAGCTAACATTTTTAATATCTTTTGTTAGTTACCTGAAAGAAAACAGACTCTAAGTTTGCAGGGAGACGATATGTTTTCCTCAAGTCATTGGTCTTGACAAGTCTGCAGGTGTCTCCATTGAAAGAATTATGGAGAACTTCACCTCGATGCATTCCTGCCAGAATATGATATCTAAGGGAAAGCAATAGGAATTTTGCATCCAGTCACACAAAGCACCCTGGACCAGTTCCTTAATTATTCATAGTAAGGGAGGGGGTTCTACTCAAGCTGGTGTTTTTCTGAAGAATAAAGCCACATGCTTATATGGTAACAGAGCAAACAGGCCAAAAGCTGATTCATTAAATTCATCAATAACTTAAATGATTGCTGGTGACCTCCAGATACTTGATTACAGTTCCTATCATATCTAACCATAGTTGCCCTATTGTCTGATGGGAGCTGTATCTAAAATACTTGGAAAGCATCAAGTTTGATAAAATTAGACTAGATTCCCTTTTTTTCCAATGTTCTTATCTGTCACAAGTTCTTTTCTAAATGTTTATCTGCAGTCTTTCTTTCTCTCTTCTCAGATAACTGCTTCTAAATGAAATTGAACATTTTAATGTACAACTATAGAACAGGTGATAATGTTTGGAGCCGTGTATGGATATGGAGGAAGCCTGGATGGTTTGAAGGTCAGAAAAGCATCGAACAGTATAACAAATGGTCTTTATATAAACTAGTGTTAGATGTGTTTTCTTTTCCTTTTCATAGCTTATGCCTTTGATTCCTTTGAATTATTGCTTCTTATTCCTCTTTCCCCTTGAGCACGTTAAACTTGGCTTACCCGAGGCCCATTAAGTTCCCACCAGGAATGCTCTCGTGTTTTCTAGTGCACACGGGTCTCACGCGTGGACAGTTCCTTTCATCTGAATTGTCCTCACAATCATTTTCTCCATTGCACTTTAACTTCTGGCTAATGCAACGACCTTTGAAGAAGAAGAAGAAGAAGAAGAAGAAGAAGAAGAAGAAGAAGAAGAAGAAGAAGAAGAAGAAGAAGAAGAAGAAGAAGAAGAAGAAGAAGAAGAAGAAGGAGGAGGAGGAGGAGGAGGAGGAGGAGGAGGAGGAGGAGGAGGAGGAGGAGTTAAAAGCCATAAAGGAAAGCAGACAAATGACTCTATAAGGAATGAATACTTCCATGAAGGCTTACATTATAATGCAGGAAAGAAATATTGTGCATATGTAGCCCTGAGCCAGTAAAATTGGGATAACTCCACAACTATCATTGGAAATATACAGAATGCTTATGGGGGAAGGGGAGGGAACCATAGAAACACATCATAATTCAAGGGAGGAAACCAAAAATTTGACAAGAGTGTCAAAGAATAAGAAATTGCCCTCAGCTATAGCAGCATAAGTATAGATACAGTATCTTCCATGCCACCAAGGTCAATACATGACGTTAAGGTACTAAGCAACATTTTAAAACTGCAGAGATGGTTTCGGATAGATGATCATCCAATGGTATTGTTATTACTATCAATTATTAATTATTATTGTTGTTACTATTTACACTTAGTCTATAAGATATTTCTGGATTTGATACTTTTACGATATTGCAATAAATGTGCTGTTCCAAATACTGAGACTTTTTGTAATTGATGAGTTGAGATTCTCTCCATTCCCGTGGAATTCTGCCTTAAATACTTTTCCAGATCTTTTGATACATCCCAATCCATACCAACTGGCACACTATTACTTTCCTTTTCACCATTCACTCCAGCTATATTTGAAGATCTTTATATTTCTCTATTTTTTTCTAGTTCTTTCCATTGAACTTTCTGTCTCCAGCAACTGCTGTTTATAAGTTATAATTCTTAGTCCAATGAATCAATATGGTCACTATTTCCAAATACTCTGAATAATCTTATTACGTCCACATACCAAATGTTTAACAGTCTTCTCCTGTTCTTTGCATAACCAGCATTTACTGCAGTGGTTCTCAACCTGTGGGTCGGGACCCCATTTGGGGTCGATCGACCATTTCACGGGGGTCGCCAAGCAAGGCTGTCTGCCATTTTTTTTGTCCATTCTTTTTGTCCGCCATTTTTTTCCCCCTTTTCTGGCGGGTGCCTTACCTCCCTTGGGCTGGGCCAGCTGGTGGTCGGCCTGCTCCGTCTCTGCCGCTTGCCAGCTACGCCTCGGC
This sequence comes from Protobothrops mucrosquamatus, assembly GCF_001527695.2. Lineage (NCBI taxonomy): Eukaryota > Metazoa > Chordata > Lepidosauria > Squamata > Viperidae > Protobothrops > Protobothrops mucrosquamatus. The sequence goes on along the minus strand of NW_015387291.1, from coordinate 131,748 downwards.
TGGCACAGGGGGCGGAACCACGCATGCGCGGCGCTCCNGGGCAGGGAAAGTCCTCGACTTACGACCGGTTGGGTAGTCCTCGACTTACGACCGGTTTAGTCCTCGACTTACGACCGGTTTAGTCCTCGACTTACGACCAGTTTAGTCCTCGACTTACGACCGGTTGGGGTCGCGGCATTAAAAAGGTTGAGAACCACTGATTTACTGTCTTACAAAGTTTTCTGTTTCAATTTTTATTACCTTTGTTCATCAAAATTGTTCTTGAACTGCTAAAATAAGTCTTTCATTTTCATGAATGTGTCTTTTAAAAAAATTACACTTTTATTGTCTTTTTAAAAGCATATTATTTGTATTTATACTAGTTGTATTTTTAATGCATCAAAATCATAAAAAGGAAGATACTATCACGTTACCATTTTCACAATGGAATTTGTTGCCACAGTTTATTTCCTCCATGTTGCAAAGTTTTGTGGGAAAACACGGCCGTGACTCCACCAAAGGTTCATTGCATGGTTGACCTTTAAACTGAGCTAGTTGGTTAAAGGATCTAGTACGAAACTGAAAAACAGAAGGATAATAACTGAACGGAGATCTTTTTATCCAGGTACTTTTAGAGAAAGGAATGAAACAATTGGAACCACCAAACCCACCTTGGCTGACCTCAAAATAATAAATAAATCATAACAGGATTGGACTTAATTAGTACTTGGATAAAAGGTCATGGGGGCACTTTACCTGGTTAAGGAGCTTAACCACCCTGAGATGGGTACTTCTCAAATAGATATTGGGTTTATTTCCCTTTTCTTTTCCAAACCATCTGCAAAATCTGAGTATTTTATGTAAAAATAAATCATTTGCTGTACTGAACTGGGTTATGGGGACAACCAGTGTTATTGACATTTTGGGGATGAGAATGAAATAGTTCCTTGTGCCCAGTCCACATCTCGATTTGTAACTGCAGCCACTTAATTCCTAAGACAATGGGAAGAGAAGGACTAGGGGTGACACGATAGCAGTGTTCCAGTATCTCAGGGGCTGCCACAAAAAAGAGGGAGTCAGGCTATTCTCCAAAGCGCCTGAAGGCAGGACAAGAAACAACAGATGGAAACTAACCAAAAAGAGAAGCAACCTAGAACTAAGGAGAAATGTTCTGACAGTTAGAACAATTAACCAGTGGAACAACCTGCCTCCAGAAGTTCTGAATGCTCCAACACTGGAAGTTTTTAAGAAGAGACTAGACAGCCATTTGTCTGAAATGGTATAGGGTTTCCTGCCTGAGCAGGGGGTTGGATTAGATGGCCTCCAAGGTCCCTTCCAACATCATCATCATCATCATCATCATCATCATCATCATCATCATCATCATCATCATCATCATCATCATTATTATTATTATTATTATTATTATTATTATTATTATTATTATTATTATTATTATTATTATTATTATTATTATTATTATTATTATAAAACTGGACTGGACTGGACCAAGCAGCATCTGTTCATCTATTGGATCTACCACTGTTAGCTTTGGAGAGTCTGGTGGTTAAGCTTAATTTTTATACTATGTTCTTATTCATGAAATTAGCAGTCACCTTCAAGTGTATATTGTAAATTAGCAGTCACCTTCAAGTGTATATCTAAATAAAGAGTAATGGGAACAACACCCCTTTGAGATTTCTTTAATTGTCTGAGTAGGCCCCTTCAGTGTTTTGGGAGCTCTTGGGAGATGGACCTTAAAAACATTCCTGACACTGTGAGGAATGTGACACTCTTGAAATGAGTTGAGCATTTGCTTATCAAGTGGCCAATAGATCCAAAAGCCAACTCCTGGTCAACAAATGCTGAAACTATCTTTATTGAGGTTGGACATAAAAAAGAATCTTGCAAGCCTGATTGTGCTGTACTTCCTTGTTCTCCTCCTTCTTATACTCTGGTAAATTCGGGAGGCATCTGCCTGAGCTGCTTTCAAATGTTATCTCGCTCTTCTGAACTTAAAAAAATACTGAGCCCCTTTTGCCTAAGCAATGATTCCTGCATATCTCCCTCAAGATCAACTTCCTTACTCTCTACATCTATATCTTTTCCAACTTACATTTTACTTACTTGTTTTTTAACACATGGATCACATTCTGACCAGGGGCCAAAGTCTCCAAGCTGGCAGTTGATTGGACACATCTGCTGGTTACAGGCTCTGGATTCCTGGGTGGTGCAAATTTGTGCACAGAAGTTTTTTTGGTAATAGTCATCCACTTTGATTTGCCTAGAATTCCAAAAAAGCATTGTTATGACCAGAAGAATCTATTAAACCAAGGAAACTAAGATCCATGGAATCCATGCTGAAAAGGACAAAGATGCAGTTAGATGATCCAGAACATCAAGGCACATATTTAATATTTACTGGATGCAAATAGTAAAGTGCTTCAGTTTAACAAGATTCTGTCTATAGATGTAGAAGAACAATAAATAACTGAACTTTGAAGAACCACCACATATGTTTTTGGTTTGGGGACCTGACAACAGGCTTCTCCTTGGATGTGTTTTATTGCAATACCCATCATTCCCAACTGAGATAAATAGCTTTGATCCAACATATGTAGACTTCTGAAGAAAATTTCTTTGGGCAGTTATGTCAAGGATTCAGGATTAGCATGGTCTAGTATGAATGGATATTTCTTAAAGCTTTGACCCAACTTTTGAAGGCAAGCAAGTAGGGAAAAGTCAGAAGCCTTTTATATCCTTTTAAGATGATTGAATGACAATAATGTATCAGTTCTGTGATCACCATGATATTTTCTACTTACCTGTGCCTATTTTGAGTCCCATAATTGCAGGTCCTTGAACAGCCAGACCAGGGAGTCCATGGATAATGGTCACAGAAGCACCCCTCGCTATTCTCAATTGCAGCCAGCAGCAAGATTAGGAACAGCCAATTATATGCTTTGTTCATGACTACCAGCCTGAAGAAGTCAATGAAGCCTACAATACAGACAAAGTTCAGTTAGAACAGTTTGATATCTGTTTTAATACTGTGGCAACTGAAAAACTAATGTGCTGCAACGTGCATTGCAAGGAGCAATCTAAAGCTGCATCCAGTTCTGATAACTGTGAAAACATAGTAAAACTGCTGACTCATTGAGCACAAGCATCAGGACAACCCCAAGGACACCAAAGGTAAAAGTGCAGCAAAGGAGTTATCAAAGCACTCTAATTTCTGAAAGGGAACCATCAGAGGGAGACTTTAGTATTCCAGGTTCTCATTTAAATTCAACCAGGCAACCTGTACCCCATTTCAGAAGTATTTCTTTACATACACAGAGAAATAGAATGACCATATATGGGCAAAAACACAGTGGGAATGGGAGTGTCTTCTAAATTCATGCTGGCTTTCCCATTGAGTTGTGGAAAACTAAAAGTGAGCATCAGAATTTTTCCTTCCTTCCTTCTTATTTATTTTGCTTGTTGGAAGTTTGCATGGAAGAAGTCAGTGGGGAATCCAGCAAGAGACTGCAAGTACAAGGCAATCAGGCAGGTAAGTGGCTGCTACTGGGTGGGGGAAGGAGCAAGGGGATGCATGTCAAGAATGTTATATGGGGTGCATGAGATTGCCATGTGTATTGGGAAGGGTGTATGGGTGCATGCTAGGAATGTTACATTGGTTGGGGAGAGCATGCAGGTGAATGGCAAAGGTCAAGAAGGGTGCACAAAGTGTTGTGTGGGTAGGGTAGGGTATTCAAGGAGACCATGTGGTTCAAGAAGAGTGAGTGAGGGTCACAGGTGTGTGTAAGAGATGCTGCATCAGTCAAATAGGCTGATTTCTCATCCTGGCTTCTTTTAGCACCTCTTCAGAAGCCAGATATAGTTCCTAAGCATTCAGAGTGTTAAAGGGAAGACTTGCTTCTGCAAATCCCAACAACAAGTGGCAGGAAACAGCAATTAATCATAGATAAGACTTAGCTGAGCAAGGCAAGTTTCCAAATTGAGCAGTCCAAAGTCAAGCCAAAGATTTACGATGCCAAGCGAGAGATGAGGATGTTGTTGGTCAACAAGCCAGGGTTGTAAATAACTAGATTCCAAGTGCCACAATGGGCAAGCCAGATTTTACTGTTGCTTCTAGCAAGAGGCCAATTGTCCCTATGGGAACTTAAATGCACTCTCTATGGAAGATTCACAGCTGTGAATATTGCTAGTGAGTTCAGCATCTTGCTGCTTGATCATGAGTCACACACTTCAGCGATGTGCAGAGATCCCAGGAGGAATTGCTGGGGGGGGGAGGGCAAGTGAGTACCTGGAGCAAATGCACTGCAACTGAGTCAGACCCTGAGAGTATGGTAGGCCCATGAGGGGAGGGGGACAGTCTGGGTTGCATGGGAGCATGAGAGGTATGGAAGAGTGGGGTGGATTAGGAAGAGTGCCTGAGGGTGCATGGGGGCACACAAGAGGTGTCTCGCTGGTCAGGGAAGGAATGCAGGATTGTAATAGAGGTCAGAAGGGTACAAAAGAGTTCCTTCCTCTCTGTTTCTCCCTCCCATCCTTCATTTGTTTCTTCTTTACCCCTTCTTTACCCCTTCCCTTCTCTTTCCAGTAGGCAGGTAAGTGAGTTCTGCTGGGTGGAAGGGGAAATGAGAGAGGGATTGTGAGACTGGCTGGGAAACTTCACAGAATATTGAAGATGAAGATCACATGAACACAACAGCACACAGCAATACAGAAGCAGCCAGTGGCACTGAAGCAGCCTCAAAGTTCCCAAATTTTATTCCCTTGGGAGTCATGGTTCCTGGATTTTGGACACATTCTCTAAATTAACCTATTTGAAGTACCTTGGTTAAAAACTTGTTGCTGCGTGATATAGCATTTCACACAGTTAAAGGACATGACAATGAAAGTTTTAGTAGAATATATATTTGTCCTTTCGCCATGTCAATTTTGTCTTCTTCTTTTTTTGACATATCCATGTATTACATTCACTTTTGCCTAATAGACCCATTTTCTTGCAAGCAAATTTGCCCAGTATAAAGCATGTTTGCAAGTTATATTTATTAATAGAAGCATGCTTGTATGCATTTTATGTTACTATGTGCAATTTTACATTTCTCTTTTTACTGGAGAATGGCATTACCACAGTGGAAGGAGTACGATCTTTGAAAAATGATATTTCTGTTTGTACAGATTGGATCTGAAGAGCTGAACAAGTAGCTGCTCAATAGATAAAGGCTGTTCCTGATCCACATTTTCTTAGCTATTGAGAGGGTAAATATTGGAAACATTTTTATGGACTGGGACAGACGGGAAAGTAAATGCAGATAGTAGGAGGGACAATGGGTCATATGCTACAAGGCAGAATTGATTGACAGGCCTATTATTCTATTCCAGAGGTCCCCAACCTTTTGGGCACCAGGGACATGTTCTATGGAGAGAGGTTTTTCCGCAGACTGGAGGGGGCGTGGTTTTGTGTGCTGCCTGAATCCTGTGGATGGGGCTTTGCTTGTTTGAGCGGCCCCATTGCTGGCATTCCACAGCCCAGTACTAGTCCATGGAATGGGTGTTGGGGACCCCTGTTCTATTCCATAGCTTTAATATAATAATTTATTATACAAACAAATTGATACCCATCTACATACCTAATGATTTCTTTTTTCTTTTTAGTAATTAGGATATTACTAATTACTAATCTAATATTAATAATTAGGATGCTGACAAAACTTCTCCCTTTGTCTATTTTTTATATCAGAGAAGTCCAGAAGGGGTAGAAGAAGGAAGTGGGGGGGAAGGAGAGGGCGAGATTCGTGGCTGACAGCTCTTGGTTACAATCACACTTATTAATTTTACTGGAATGCATTAATAAGATAAGATAACTTTTATTGTGATTTTTTTTACTGTGGGCACAATGACACTAAATGAAATTTAGTTGCCCACTTTCAAAGTGAACACATACATGACACACACCTAATATACTATATACAACATATGTATAGACCCACACTCCTACATATACATAACAAATAAATATTAAACACTGTCCATCTTGAAAATATAACGGAAGAAGGAAGCTTGAGAGTTCACAAGGTTAATGCTGTATGGAATGAAACTATGACTGAATCTGGATGTTCTGCTTCAGATACCACAAAGCCTCCTCCCAGAAGGTAACAAGGAAAACAAGTCATGAAGAGGATGTGTAGTGTCCCAGACAATCTTGCGGACCCTGCTTAAGCAACGCTTCTGTGCTATGTCCTGGATGGGAGGGAGGGAACTGCCAATGATCTTTTCGGCCATGTTCACCAGTCTCTGCACCGCCTTCCTGTCTGAAGCAGTGATGCTTCCAAACCAGATTATGATGCTATATGACAGGATGTTCTCAATCGTCCCCCTGTAGAAAGTGGTAAGGATAGAAGGAAGATGTGCTTTTCTCATGCGACGCAGAAAATGCAGACACTGCTGTGCCCACTTCACCAGTGTCTCACTGTTGAGTGACCAAGCCAGCCTACTTGTTAACTGCATACCCAGGAATTTGATGCTGGTAACCATCTCCACAGGTGAATCATTAATGCACAGAGAAGTGTGGCTATGCCTGCCTTTTCTGAAATCAACAATGATTCCTTTGGTTTTTCCAGTATTTAAACTAGGCTGTTTCCTTACACCAGTTCAGTAACCCCTCAACCTCCTTGCGGTAAGCGTCCTCATTGTCATCATGAATAAGGCCCACTACTGTTGTATCATCTGGAACTTCACAATAATCAAATAACTTTTGACCGTGTGATGCAGAAGAGATGTATTGCAGGAGTTTTCCAGCTTTCATTTCCTTTGTTAGGAGCAGAAAGAACGTTGGTGAAGCTTGTGGGAGCTGAAGACAAGGTGAAAGGTCAGGCAGTTGCTTCAGTAGAAAGTTCAGTGATCAAGGTTTTCTGCTTCTGCTAATGTGCATTTTGCTTCCATCATGAACCACTGTTTTCTGCGGTTTTTGTGACTGATACCGATTGTGAAGACAACAATAACACAAAAATAATACAAAGTACAAACTATTTTTCCCTTGACATACACTCATATAACAGGATTTCTGCCTGGGCATATATCTGCAATTTATACCATTTTCATACCAAATGTAGAAAGAAAAGAAAAACAAGTGTGAGAAAGCAACCTGCTTCTACCATTTCAGAATTTCTAGACAGGCCCAGCATGTGAATTTTCTTAAAACGTTTCAGATATCTGTCAGCTTCTATAAAATATGTTATTATTTTTAATTCTTTCCCCAAAAATATTAGGGAATATGAACCTCCTGTTGAAAAGTTACAGCCCTTTTGTTTGTGACAAATCCCCCTATATATTTATTTATTATAAACATCAAACAGAGATTAAATGCCAGATAATTTATTTAACGAAATGGAACAAAGGTTTATTTAAGAATAATTATTTACAGACATAATAATAATAATAAAGTTGGAAGGGATCTTGGAGGTCATCTAATCCAACCCCCTGCTCAGGCAGGAAACCCTATACCATTTCAGACAAGACTTGGAATAATATAATGATATATATCTTTAAATGAAAAATGGTAAAATTGTCTGGGTTAGGAAGAAATGTAAAGGTAATAATTAACTTTTTGCAAAGCTTAATTTCTTATTTAAAATTATTCCAATAGTTATTGAACAGAAGATACTAAATGAATTGCAGACCCAAATAACCAGCTTTAGATGACTTTAAAAGAAGGCCAAGAATCAAAGTTAAGATTTTACAAGACTTGATAGAACATGATTGGCAGGCTGTTGTTATTGGCTGCTGGCAATTCAGGTTATTGTTTTATTTATTGTCCATTGGATTACACAATAGATGGTATCACTTTATGGACTGATTGCTTGCATAAATACTTTTGATTTGATACCAACAGGAAAAAAAGTCCCCTAAACTGGTCAGACTTCATTCCTTTTTAAGAAACCATCACTCCTTCAAATACACCCATTAAAAAGAAGAAAGTATTATTATTATGTATTGCTTTCCAGTATCTTCATTGTGGAGAAAAATCAGATTTAAAGCATCATAACAGCTAAACAATTTCCAGAGGTCAAATGTGCCATACTTCTAAGCATGTACATGTCTGTCTGTGAGACATGTACACAGTGGTGGGATTCAAATATGTGAACAACCAGTTCTCTGTGTGGATGCCACTTCCGGAAGTCCATTCTGGGCCTAGGCAACAAAAAATTAGCTACCGGTTCTACCGAACTGGTGCAAATTGGCTAAATACCACCACTGCATGTACACGAGAAAAAGAGAAAGACAGAGACAGAGACAGGGGAAGGGAGGGAGGAGGCAGAGGGAAAGAGAGAGGGAGTTGTACTACTTACATGAGAATTACAATTTATCTCAGTTCTTTCTCAGCTTTGAAATCAGTATGCCACATCTGTCAAAGGCTAATCTGTCTTAACAAATACATTCTTGGTGTTTACATGATACGCTCTTTTAGAAGAAACATAATAAATGCCAGAGACGTTTTTAATAATTCTAACTGTATAGATGAATATATTAAAACTTACCTTTTCTATTTGGACAGAAGCACAGCCTGAATACAATAATTCACCAAAGACAGCTACTTGAAAAAGATTCGGTACTAGCTAAGAGCAGTGTTGACCTCAAACCATCAGAGCAAATGATGGTGCAACTCAAAGGTTTTGTTTGCAATCAATTAAACTGTAACTAAGCTTGTAATCCGGTAATAGAAGTATGTCCAACTGAAATCAATCGCCAGGTATCTGGAAGGAAGTGCTTCATTTTTAAGCATTCTGGCTGTTATGTACTGGGTTTGATTGAGCAGGTGCAGGGAGCTGCACCAGAACAATCAGCAGATCACGTGGTCTGCCCGGGGAGACTTGCTGTCTGCAAGAAATGAATAAACATGAAATTTGAGCGGGAAAGGCCGTTGCAATGATTGGCTGAAGACGCCCCAGAGAGATTGTATAAAAGGGGTTGGAGCCATTTTGTTGTTGTTCTGTTTTACTTGAATAAAGACTTATCTGTGCATGACTCTGACTATTCAGTGCCTACCAACGCAAAGAACAGAACACTGGCCACCCATTTTTTTTTAAAGTAATAATAGCTATCTACAAAGCTTCTTATAGTTGCTACAGTGAAGCCATAGAATCATCATGTTGCCTTCTACTAACTACTAAGCATAGAGATCCTCAAGATAAAATAATTTTAATGTTATAACTTCACTAGAACAGGAAAATGTCAACTGCATCCCATTAGTTACAATGTTCATTATTAGATAAATGTACAATCAATGAAATACATTTCTCAGTACAACTTTTTCCCAAACACTTATATTTGTACACCATTTTTATGCTGAGGATTATAAGAGGCAAGAGATATCATAAGCATCATGATCTCATTTATTCAGTGAGTTGTTATGCAAAGGACATCATTGTTGCTTCAACCAAAACTGGGATTCAAGCAGTGAAACAGTAGGATAGCCTGCCTCCTGGAGTCTTGCGTGCTCCATCATTGGAGATTTTCAAGCAAAAGTTGGACAGCCATTTATCTGGGATGGTACAAAGATGGGCAGGGAACTGTGCTAGAAGATTGCCTATGAATCTATGATGATGGCACCAAGAATGATTTAAAAAATAAAACCTCTTTTTGCTGGCTCCCGATACAGATTATTCTAGACAAAAAAAACATGCAATGAAAGGAAGACTAATGTCAAGTGCCAGGGAAATCAGGAGATCCAGGCAGTTCAAATGGGTTTAAAGATTTGTTGCAAGCTTACGTTCTCTACAAGAATCTGAACTACTACTGTGTTTCCCTGAAAATAAGACCCGGTCTTATATTGTTTTTGCCTCCAAAAGAGGCATTAGGTCTTATTTTGGGGGGATGTCTTATATTTTTCGTGACACCTGGCTCACCTCATGGCGGCAGCACCAACAGCCCGTCCAGCAGGAGCCCGTGTGACTGATGGCCCACTTCTTCTGTGGCCACTCGCGGCAGGAGGCTGCGTGGCACATTGCGCCACTGCTGCTACAATGAGGCAAGGCAGGTGGGGGAGGGGTGGAGGTGCCCCATGCGCCCCGCACCCACTTACTTCATCCCCCCCAAAACTGCCTAAGCACAGGAATAAGAGTCACAGGAATTCAAAGTCGGCTGGACTTAGATCTCTAGGCATAAAAGGACTCATGACTGATGATGCATTTGACCCCTTCCTCAGACTCAGCCTGATCATCTCCTACAACTATGGCTTTTTTTCTCATAGAACGCCCAGAACGGTGTTCCGGCACCTTTTTTGGATGGAACCTTGTAGGGTAAGCAAGGCGGGTTGTATGACGTGTGTGAGTTCCGGCACCTTTTTTTTTTTTTTTTTTTACAAAAAAAGCACTGCCTACAACTAATTCACTAATAGCAATTCATGACTAATTGATGTCTTAGTTTACTGATGCTTATGAATCTCAGATGTTCTGAGGTTACATACATATATATGGTGCTGGTGCAGTAGTTAGAATGCAGTACTGCAGGCTATTTTTACTGATTGTCGGCTGCCAGCAGTTCGGCAGTTCAATTCTCACCGACTCAAATGAGAATGTTAAAAGATAATGACCATGTTTGATGACAAGGTTACCTACTTTCCTATATAAACATCTCCTCAGAGAACAGTTGTGAAAACAATTAACCAGTGGAACACTTGCCTTCAGATGTTGTGGGTGCTTCATCACTGAAGGTTTTTAAGAAGAGACTGGACAGCCACTTGTCTGAAATGCTATAGGGTCTCCTGCTTGAGTGGGGGGCTGGACTAGAAGACCTCCAAAGTCCCTTCCAGCTCTATTCTGATTCTGAATGTATACCTTGGGCTGTTGAAACACATTGGGATAGTATCCTCAGAATTTTGTTACCTTATCCTTAATTGTATAATCTTTACTTTTTTAGACTGCTTTCCACCTCTTCCCAACCTTCACCCCCTCTGCCCTAATCCTAATAAATAGTTCAATGGGTTTTAATAATGGCTGTTACTGTGGCAACCTGCTATAGCAACTAAGCAAAAGCCAAGATTTTATATTCAGAGAGAGAAAAACTTTGCTTATGTGATTTCAGAGTTACTTGAGTACCTTAGTATTTTTCTTTGCTTTTCCTGGAGATCAGTTTAATGCAATGGAGGAAGAGGAGGAGGAGGAGGAGGAGGAGGAAGAGGAGGAGGAGGAGGAGGAATATCATCTTGGCAATCTATGATCTCTAAAGATTGTTCTAAAGATCTATTGGACTAGGGAAGATCATATATGTTGCATGGAGTTCTTGGCAGAATTTGGCTGGAATAAAATATATTATAGTAGGACTATTAACATTGAGTTGAACTCATTTGTTTTTAAAGACAAAATCTCAATCCACAGAAAACCATACTATCGGGGAAGTTGCTGAATTACAACTCACAATATGTCATTAATGATAAATAGCTATTAATGATGTTGTAATTCAACAACATCTGGAGATCCATAACTGTGTATCCATAGTTCAGATAAATCTTACCATTAAAGTTCTTTTCCTAAAGCTATTTATAGACTCTTCTTCAGCCTTGAATCATCCATATATCCTAAAATTTCCATTTAGTTTGTTTGGTGTGTGGCAAGATAGCTATTTCTCTGAATATCTTTAGAGGCATCTAATTCCATTCAAAAATTCAAACTGACTTTCTAGTTCAAAAACCAATTATATCTAGAGATGCAATCATATTATTCTAACTGAATATGTACCAAATACATATCAGATATCAATATTATGTATTATTTCATTTATAGCAGAGGTGGGTAGTCTGCAATCCTGGACTCTAAACCCAGGATTTTTATCGCCATTGTGCTGTTGAATTTCATTTAGCATTTTATTTAAATTTCATTCTCCCTATTTAGACAATACTAGCTCTATTCATAAGTCTGAGGCAGCTCTACCCATTCTGCATGTTGCCCTCTCCACCTGTTCACTTGTCTCTGACCGAGGCATCGTGATGACTGGATGCTAGAAATGTCAATCAAAATATGGTGATGAAGGGTACATATTTCCTCTTTATTTTGCAAAGGGCTGCAGGAACTGAGGAGAGATTTGGGAGGTGTATATGGAAGGAAAGATCAAAGGAAAATTTGGGGTCCACTTGTCAGAAAAATGGTTTGGTAATATATATTTAGTGCCAGGGAAGACAAGGAGTTTTTGTTTAAGCATTTAAAAGTGACTCTGCTTTTACACACCTTCCCCATGTCCCTCAGATTCATGTTACTTCAGATGTATATTTAAAAACGGAGTAGAAAAAATAATCATATCAGGAAGGGAGCAAAACAATCTTTGAGTAGATTGGGTTTGCTTCAATTTTGAAGGAAGTTTTTTTCTGTTTTATTGTCTTAAAATTATTATTTTTTAAAGTGATAAAAGACAAAATTTCTTCAGTTTTGAAGAACGTTCTTTTCTGTTTTACTATCTCAAAATTAATTTTTTAAAAACTGATAAAAGATCAAATAAAAAGTTGTCCATATTGTTGTAAACTGTTGAGTGAAATTTTCTTTCAGAGAAAGATATTTTAAGTAATGATGATCACACGTTTGTCTCTACTAGTCTAGAAACAACAAGAAAAATGTGCCCAGGAAAGGGTTCCTAAACTTGATCCCAAGTTGTTACAATTTACCAAATTTATTTTTATTAGTTCTACATATGTAGCATTGTAAAGAAGATTAGGGCTACCATATCTGTCTTGCAAAAATATGAGTAGCAGCACGGACATATAGAACATATTACTGTTTATGGCTATGTAGAGGTTATCCAGATTTTTTGCAGTACAAATCTGATACAGGCAGTCACTGGCTTGTACTCAGATTGGAATTTTGGTTGCTAAGCAATGTGGTTGTTAATCAAGCCATAGTGTGATTTACCCAATTTTACAACCATTTTATTGTGGTTGCGCTAACAAATCACCCAGTTGTTACGTGAATCACACAAAGGTTAAGCAAATCTGACATCCCCAATTGACCTTGTTTGTTGGAAGCTGTTGGGAAGATTGAAAACGTTGATCACATGATCTGCAACCATTAGAGCCAGGTGCCAAGTGTCTGAATTGCGATTACATAATTACACGATCACGGGGATGGTGAGACAGTTGTAACTGTGAGGACCAGGTTGTAGGTCACTTTTTCTGAGGCCATTCTAACTTCTAACCATTGTTAAACAAACAGTCATAAGTCAAGAACTATCTGTAGATTAATGTTTCAGATTGCTTATCTACAGAAAAGCCTATGATTTGTAACAGAAGTTAAAAGATCAAGGACAGTAAATAAACTGACAGTCAGTGCCTGATGTCATTGAGGCCTGTGTTATATTTAAAATTCAGCAATTTTTAAATATGCAAAAATGATCAATCACACAGAAAACTATCTATTAATATATCTGGAATGATATCATTTTCACGCAAAATTTATATTCGTTATTTAAAGAAAGCTTTGCCACTAGGGAGCGCCAGCATACTAATTATTCAGAAAGCCATTTTTTCCTGTCAAAGGGAAAGGGGAAAAAAGTTGAGTTGTTTCTAATGTACCTTCAGATTCAGGATGGCACAGGCAAGCGTCTCAGTTATCTTTCAATTAGATTAACATACTATTGATTTTAGTAATGAAATTAGTGAAATATTTCATTAACAAATAATAGCAGAAAGGAGTTTTGCATTGATTTTAATTGCATTGATTAAATGACTGTATTTTTATTATGTCAATTAAGTTTTGCATTACGTTTAATGGAAAACCAATATGATGTGTATATTTCTGAATCCTGAGCCAACCAGCTGCTTTGAAGGTCAGTGGCTGAAAGCACTGAGCAAAGCAAAGCTTTTTCCCTGTTCTTTATTTCTCCATCAGCATTACAATATTGACTCAAGCTCACTCTTGTACAGGTAGTCCTTGGCTTACAACAGTTCATTTAGTGACCGTTTGAAGATACAACAGCACTGAAAAAAGTGACTTATGACCATTTTTCACACTTACGACCTTTGCAGCATCCCCATGGTCACATGAACGAAATTCAAGAGGCTTGTCAACTGACTCATGACCGTTGCAGTGTCCCGGGGTGATGTGATCACCTTTTGTGACCTTCTGACAAGCAAAGTCAATGGGGAAGCCAGATTCACTTAACAATCCTGTTACTAACTTAACAACTGCAGTGATTCACTTAACAACCGTGGCAAGAAAAGTCATAAAATGGGACAAAAATCACTTAACAAATGTCTCACTTAGCAACATAAATATTGGGCTCAATTGTGGTTGTAAGTCGAGGACTACCTGTATTCTTGATAAACCCAACACTTTTTTTTCTCCCAAGTACCACATTCCTGGTGCAGCCGAGTTTCCACTCTGCCTCCTACTAATTGTTGGGACTTTTGTAGAAGTTATTACTATTTTATTATGACAAAAAGACTGATATTTGGTCGTATCTTGGGGAGTTAAGCATACACGGTGCCTTCATTTTCTCCCCAAAAGATGAATGCTGTGAGGTAGATTGGTCTGACAGAAAATCACAGGCTAAAAAGCCGCCATGCTGAAAGAGGCTCCAGTCCCACTCAGTGCCTTTACTACTCCACTATGAGGACTTACTTGAACAATACTTGAAATTAAGCAAGGGCCAGATGCTAGATATGGAAATCTATTATGTGCCAACACAGCAGCCAGGAAAAACAGTCCCTTAGCTTTGCCTCTTGAGAGGAATGTAAAAATCAGGAGTGCCCAACCTTGGCAACTTTAAGATCTGTGGACTTCAATTCCCAGAATTCCCCAGCTACCTGTGAATGCAGAATTCTGGGAGCTGAAGTCCACAGATCTTAAAGTTGTTAAGGTTGGGCATCCCTAGTATAAATGTATCCCTATGATTTCTGACAGCCACTCCAAGAAACCCTCACTTATGTAGCACCAATGCTTAAAGGATAATTTCTCTAGTGGGACCAAATAAGGAAACCCATTGCGGCATCTGGCCTTTGTTGATGGCTCTCTTTACCTTTCCTTAATTGTAGAAAATTTGGTATCCATTGTAGAAGTCGGAGAAAAGAGCTTGGAAATTTACATGCAATTTAAGTTCCTTCAAGCTTTCTCTCTCTGCAGAAGGAGAGGCTTCCCATTTGCCACTTACAAAACTCTTTTGTGGGAAGACTCATCACCTTTATGGAACATACAAAAATGCAGTAAAGTTAACTGTAAAATTCATCTGGAAAGACACAAAGGACATTTTTAATGACTTGCTGCCATCTCTTTGAATGGGTTTCTGGAGTTCAGGTTGAACAGAGCCAAAAAACAAATGCTGTAAACAAACTATGGAATGATTTGATGCATCCTTTTATGATTGCAATACATGAAATAGGTCTGTTTATTTACATATTTGCTGGGCAGAAAGGAGGGAAAAGGAAAAAAAACCAGCTCTTGTGGTACCTTCATCTGGAGATGGGCATCTGGAAATACAGCAGGTGTTATCTGTGCCTGGCATGGAACTGAGCTGGAGATAAAATCCAGACTATATTTCTTTGCCAGGCTGCTCTTAAAGACACAAGAACAGAGCCAGAGAACAAAACAACGCCAAAAATGCTTGTCTGAGAAAACATTAGTGAGGATTTTTTTAAAAAAAACTTGTAATGACTTTGTAGACCTTTTCAAAATGGTACAACCAGATCAGAGAAGGGATTGTAGCTCAGTGGTAGAACATGAGGGCATACTGAAGTCACAAGATTTTTTTTACATTTATAGTCCAGCCAACATGCACTTGGCTGGACAATATGGCCTTCTAACTGATCTCCAACTCTTCTATGACACTGCTTGCTTTTAAGATGGTATTCAGGGATTATGCTAACGTATTGATGGGCTGTCTGTCAAAACAAAGCAAGATTATGGCATACACTTGAAAGGAGACCAGGAAGCCTGTAATTGGGGAGTTTGTCTGGCAAGAATAAAGAATGCTTATTCACAGGGAATGTGCACATATAAAGCTTGTAACAATTCTGTGTGGTCAAAAAGCTGATAAAAGTAACAAAAGACTTAGGCATCTTCCAAGCTCACTAGAAGCTAGGAACAGGGATGGCTTGGAGCAAATAGTGTGTGTATTAGATAACTCCTGAAGCATTCATTAGCCAAGGCTTTGGAATAGGGACAGCTAGAGACCAATAGAATAATTGTTAGATTATTATTGAAATGTTTATTAGATGATATTTCTTTTATATCCCACCTTATCCCGCCTTCTGCTTTAGAGTCAATGTATAAAGCTTTATTAATTCTGTGGTTCTTGGTTCCTTGGCATTTTGGCCAAGATCCTTTTTCTTGGAGCGCTTCAATAAAAGACAACAAAACCTGCACCTCGTGTCAGGTGTTCTTCATCAGCCTCAGCACCAGGCTCAGACCCGAATTGGAGACAACAGTATCATGCTAAGATATGTTAACACGACTGGTTTTGGCCTGCCCATAAGGTTCCAAGCAATGTTTTAGGGATTATTGTGATAATCAGTTTGGGCATCGTGGACTAAAACAAACTGTGGCCTACCTGGATCATTGAATCTAGCTAGTGGCTCAGTGCAGCAAGTTAATAAAAGAGGCCTTCACCTGAGACTGAGGAAAAAGTACCAGGATGAGATAGCACAAGTTCCTTGATTCAATCATTTCCAAATGGTTGATTACTACTCCTGTAGTCCCAAAACATTGTGTATAGTGTCTTGGAATACTATATTTGAAGTCTATCATATTTGGAGGATCTGGAAAGAATGAGCTAGATGAATAAAGAATTTAGCCTGGAATTTTAATCACATTGCCAATGGGTGTTCTCTAATAAGGTTGGAGATGGCCTAGCTCAGAGGTAGGCAACCTTGGCTCTTTTATGACTTGTGGACTTCAACTCCCAGAATTCCTGAGCCAGCCATGCTGAGGGGAAAGGGAAAGGTTTCCAAGCTGAGCTACGTATGTTGGCTCAGGAATTCTTGGAGTTGAAGTCCACGAGTCATAAAAGAGCCAAGGTTGCCTACTCCTGGCCTAGCTAGAACTTGAGATGCAGGATTCAGCATGTGAAAATGTCATGGCATGAAGACAAGCCACAACCAACTTGCATGCAAATACTCTGAGGGGAAATAACAATAGTGGTTAGTAACAAAATGGAAGACAGTTTAGAGCAGTACCATTCCAAAACATGAGAAATGTCAGGAAAAAAAGCTGTTCCCAGAGCAAGAGTTATTTCAAATGTGCAGTGACATTTTTGAGTCTGTAGCAAACTATGCTTACTGTATATATTATTTCTCTTCTTGAAAGAACTCAGAGGGTGGACATAACTAAATTCCCATTCAGGAATAGCCAGGAATGTCTGCAAGTGGGGTGGGGCTGGGGGCAAAATGCCAAGATGGCTGACATGACCCTGATAATAGCTTCTCCCATTTTATGTACATGCAGCGTTGAAGCATATACAAAGAGCTGGGCTTTGATCACGCAGTTGTGCCCACCAGTGGCTTTTTGACCACTCCTTTCCAGTGCTCCTGTGACTGGTATTAATTGAACAGACATTGTTTCCTTGGCTGATATTGTATTCTCTTATCAACTTTTTTTTAATTTTAATGTATGTTTGCATCATCCTTCCAAAGATAGAGCCAGTGTAGCATCAAATTGTTGGACTGAATACAGGACTGAAGCCAGGAAGATTCACTCTCTGCCACTATAGTTCGTTGGGTGACTTTGATTGGTCACTTTCTTTCAAACCAACCTACCTCACAGTGAGAAAAAAGTGAGCAGGGAGTCCTGGATACCCGGCCTCAATCTCCTGGTACCTATGAAAAATGGGATATAAATTGAACAAAGTCATAAATAAAACAATTCCCATACCCCAACCTGTTCAAGTTATAGATATATTAAACAGAGAAGCCTAACTCACTAAGAAGTAATCACATCTTGCTGGAAAAAGTAATGGTTCTTTGAATAGAATGCTTTCACTTTGTTTTACTTTGTTTTATTTGACTTTGGCTTAATTTAGCATGCCTGCTTAGTCATTTGTAAGTTGCAGTTTGTATTTCAATGTTCTGTATGAACCCAGCCAATTGTTGTTTATAGAACAAACCCTCAAAGGCTCTGTTTCTTATGCCAACAAATTGACTGCCCAGTCAGTTTCATGTACACTTTTGATGTTCAGATATTCAACAGCTTTCTAACTTTTTCCTTTAAGAAAGAGAAAGCATTACTATGTCTAAGGTATTTCAAGCAACAATGGAGGTGTGTAAGAGGGCTCCCTCTCTTTGATAATCTGAACAGGCCTTTCAGAGCAGTATAAAAGAAACAGTGTGCTGTTAACAGGATCAGGAAGATCAAGCTACAACAGCATCTGGAGCACTGGAGGCAACATAGCCCCATGTAATTACATTAATTGCATATAATTGCTTTCAGAGACCCACACATGCTGCTTTGAAGGTAGGCATTATCAAAGGAGGTTTAGGAAGTAACTTAAACAAGCACATAAATCTCATTATAATATGATAGCCTTACTTAATGGGCCCAGGAAATAATAGAAGCTGTTGATACCACATGTTCTAACTATCAAGAGGTTTTATTTTATTGCAGCTATATAGAAGCTTAATAAATACTTAAAAAATAAAATTGGAGGGACCAAAACTTGATTGGGGCTATAGAGGAGTTTGGTGTTTCTGTAAGACACAATCCATAATCTAAGATAGGACTAGAACTCACAGTTTCCTAGTTCTTTGCTTGGTGCTTTAATCATTATACCAGACTGGCTCCCATATGTACTACATATATAAAGATAAAGTCCCATCATTTTTGGTAATGATATAGAACACTAATAGCGAAAATATAACATGCATGTTAGAAGTGACATGCACAATGTTTTGGATGACATGCCAGCATTCACCAACACCCAACAAAAAGTATTCTCAAAAATGTACCCCATTTCATGCAGTTTTAGAACCATCACAGGTTCTCCATCACAAGTATAGAGGCTTGCCAATCATACCACTCTCAGTGTAGCACATGTTTTGTATGATCAGAAAAGGCAAACACCTATAGCTCCATTTCTTGTTTTTGTTTAGTTCAATATGAGTGGATGAAGACCACTGTACTTTGAAGAGAAAGGTTAATACTTCTCCCAGTCATTTTTTATTACAATTCTCATTCCCTTTCTACATCACACTATCATGTAACCAGAGGCTTTTTAAAAAAAAAAAATCTGCAGGTGCCAATGAAGTTCTTTAAATGAAAACACAAATCCTGCACGGAATATTATTTTTTCAAAGGAGCTATGAGGAAAAATCAGTTTTTTCCTATATTGTGTGTAGAGTAACCGAGCTGGATTGCGCCTCTGCACAGTCACATTAAAATAAATAAAACATGTAAGCTGTTTTGCACATCAGTAATAAGCTGTAATACTTGAAAAAATGATACAGTTTTGATAGGTATAGGAATTTGGAAGGGAAGAATATAGGATATGCTTTTGTACAGTAATTTAATCCGTTTCCATAACATCAGCGTTTCCCTGGTAACACCACATTCCCAACTGAAGTTCTTTGGGACACCAAATATTTCTTAGGCATTTTTTCCCCATTAATACATTCCCTTCTAAAAAGATACCATGCTACTTTTCTTATACTAAAGAATCCCTTTGAATTCCAATTAAGAGCTGATTCTGGAAGTAAGGCTTAGACTTTGAGGGATAACACCATTCATGCTTAGCCTTAAGGCACAGAATGATAAAATCATGAAGACTCTAATTAGGCCATGTTTGATATAAAGCATAGCTGTCCGGCCAACTACATGTCAGTTCTTAGTGGAATAGGGCACAGCTCAGTCCCATAGCAGACAAAAATCCAAATCCAAGCAGGTGGAGTTTGAAAAAAATGCAACTCTCAAACCCGGTAATCCCTGATATTTTTGCATACCATTATGATGGTATCAGACAAATAACATTAATTATTTCATCTATATCAGACGCATCATGCTACTGATGCAAGTGACAATTTGTGTCATTGGTACAATGATGATATTTCCCCCCCCAGATAATTTGTTGGTCTTTATTTTGAATTTAATTGTTCATAGTTGCCCCATGTAAAATTTGATCTACCAAAATAACACGATTTTCATAATCAAAAAGCAAAATGAATTCTTGTAGAGTTGCATGAGTAAGCAATCTGTGGCATCTTTGCTCAAGCCCAGTCTTGCTTTTCTTGCTTTGTGCAATCCTTTAGTTTCCAAAACCGTGAAGTACAGAGTATACAGTGTACCGTAAGCATCTGTTTTCATGGCATATTTTTGCATGTGCAAAAATTCAAAGACATTTTGGAAAAAATAGAATGCAGTACAGTATGTCAGCTTTTCTCATAATTTTAGTCTCAAGCAATGCCCATATTCTGAATATCAGATGACCACAATTCTGGAAGGCAGTCACCAGCATATAAACCCAGCTTGGGGTTCAGGGGATTCCAATGTCCTGAATTACTAAATACTGCTACATTATTGCTTAGGACTCTTAAGAGTAGGATCCTACTGCATTCAGAGGATAACAGAATAAAATATTCTGGTGTAGATGGTACTAAGCTACATGGAACAATGTCATGGTTCCATATAAAGCCTCAGCTTTATAAATCTGGTTTGCTGCTTGTTGTTCTATGTCACAGACACACAACTGGTAAAATGAGATTTGGAAATTATAGATTGTTAAATTAAGGCCGTGACCTTTATGGCCATGATAGGTCACAATCTCTCCTGCCACCAGGTTTCACCGTGTTTCTAAAATTTCAGGGGCTTATGGAAGGAAAGCTTCAGTTGCTGAACTAGAGGAACAGTACAACTCAGATCATATTAGAGCATTAGCAGAAGAAAGTGGAAGAGATTCCTACTACCAAATTGCCAAGCAGAATGAATTTGAGACCCTATCTATATGCTCCATTAAAAGGCCTTAAACCTTTCATTTTCTTCCTCTATCGTTGTTGCTGGGAATTCTTGTTCCTTATTAAAATCCCTCCACAGAAAAACTCTTGGGCTGTTATGGCTGGCAGTTCTTTCAAGACTGCCTTGATTATTTATCAATCACATCACTGAATCTCAGAATGAGAAAAGAATTGTTGGCATTTCTTGCTTCTGTTCTGTGACATTTTGCTTAGTTATGATGGCAAAAGAATGTGTAGTCTTTTGTATGATCAGTTTTACAGTGAGAAGCAAGGTATGGGAAATGATAATGCTTCAGTACACTGGACATTAAAAAGCATTCCAATTTCAGCATTGTACTTATATTCCTAGCCCAAGACAAAAGATGGACCAGTTTTATTGGATACCTTTTATTTTCTGGGCTGCTTAAAAAAGTACACTCACAAGTTGTCAGCAATATTTGAAGCTGTTTTAAGCAAGAAGCTGATTATAGCGTGCAATTTCTTCACCAAGGTGATTTGTAAAACTGGAATAGTTACAAGTGCACATATAGCTGCAACTACTTCATTATACTAACTTTGCAATCTCTCTCTCCCTCTCTCTCTCTCAACAAATCTTTCCAGTTTCTTTCACTGTTGCTTTCAATAAAGCATGTGTGTGACATACACGGGTAGAAATAATAAGGAATGGAAAAAGGCTTTGCAAAGGATAAAATTCAAGTGATTCTTTTGTTTCATTTTCGTTGTAAGATCATCAAGCAGGGAATGTCATATCACCAGGTTAGGAATGAAACAAGATCACAAAGAGACTTCAGAATATATTGAACCTCAGTTGTTCTTTGAATTTTTTTTTTTTGAGGTCTCAGCTGACCACAGAGCGGAATGGAATAATTGTTGTCCTGTTGAGAATTGACCTGTTAGTGAAATGTAAAGTTTCCATATACAGTAGTTAAGATTATTCCTGGTGACCCTAGGGACATGTTGGGGTTTTCTGAAGTGATTTGCTGTTGCTTTGTTCCAGTAACTTTTTAAAAAAAATTCTAACTAACCAGGTTCAATTCTCTCTGGTTTCTCAAGATCAGCTAATGGCAGTTAAGTTCTGTATCTACTTGAACTACCAAGTCTTGGAACATCTTGTGATGAGCACTCTTAACAATATTTTGTTTGCCATAGTCTAGATTTCTTTGTGCCACTATCCACTTTAAAACTAAAGAAAATACACTAAATTGCATATTTTTCTTTGTCATTTAAGGAGGCTATTTTCTTTATGCTTTAACATATTGCTACTGATGTTGCTGGCAGTGCCAACTCCAGAACAGCTGCACTTATTTATTTAGGTGTATGTATTTTATAAGGCCACCACCCAACTGATAATAATTTCTGACTCTGGATAGCATAAATTAATACAAATAAAAAAGCAATTAAAATCAAACTGAAAAAAACAATCCCACACATCCTTGAGGCTAGGTATTACAATAGTTCTCAACTTATGACCACAATAATGTCTGGAAAATGCATTATGGTGTGGTTGTTAACTGTGACTTGTGACTTCCCTTGCTGGCTTCCCAGTTGACTTTGTTTGTTGGAAGCCAGCTGTGAAGGTCACAAATGGCAATCATGTGATGTAGGACACTGCAACCATCGTAAATATGTGGCAGTTGCCAAGAGCTTGAATCATGATCACATTACCATGAGAATAATGTGGCGGTCACAAGTGTGAGGACTGATCATAAGTTACTTTTTTCAGTGCCATCATAATTTTGAACACTCACTAAACAAGTGGTTGTAAGTAGAGGTCTACTTGTACCAGCACTCATTTTTATAGCAGAACAGGCTTGAATACTATTCTGTCCCCAGGCATGAGAAAAAAACCCAGGAGCCTGGTGGCACAGTGGTTAGAATACAGTATTTCAGGATAATTCTGCCTATAGTCTGGAGTTCGATCCTCGCTGGTTTAAGGTTGACTCAGCTTTTTATCCTTCTGAGGTTGGTAAAATGAAGACTCAGATTGTTGGGGGCAATATGTTGACATTGTAAACTGCTCAGAGAATGCTGAAAAGCACTATGGAACAGTATATAAGTCTAAGTGCTATTGCTATTGCTATAATTCCTGACAGAAACCTTATACTTCTTAACCATTTTATTAAGAATGGACTGTAGCAAATTAACTTGTTGCCCTTTGCTGTCAGTATTCTATTGAATAGCATAATATCTACCCCAAATTTGTTTGATTTACAGTTGCTGCATCATAGATTTTGATAATTAAAAGTGCATAATCTTGTAATATTTTTTTCATATGTACAAACCCTTCCAAAATGCTCAGTCATAATTCCAGTCAAAGCAAATAAATTTTGCAAGTAGAAATGTCCTCAATAACTGAATTTGATTCTGAGCTCTACATTGGTTGATATCAGATGTGCTGAGTACTTCAATTCTAAAACCTTTGCCAAGCCCTACAAAGAGAGGGGCTGTTTCAAATAAAAGCTGAGACCCACGGGTTGGGATTGCAGCATTCAGAAATCAGTGTTTACTTCAGGTTTCAGGCAAAAAAAGCCCATTAGCTAAAATGGATTTTCTTAGCAATCACCAAGTTCATTTAATGACGGCAATGTTCACTTGTCAACTACTACAGAAAAGATTGTAAAGTTGATCATGGTAACATGGTGACCTGCTTAACAACCAGCACAACTTACAATCATAATTCTGGGCTCAATTACACTTGTAAGTTGAGCACTACTTGTACTTACAAGAATGTTTTATGCTTTGACAGAGGATATAGAAGGGAAACAGATTTTATTGGATGAAACAGAGACTGGTTGTATGTGGATTCGGAGTTTTAAAAAATGTTGTATTACAAAAGTGATATGGAAAAAGATGCCAAATGCCCTCTGAACATGGACTTAAAAATACAAGAATATAAGAGAGATATGGGGAAATATGCCAAAATGGATTTATAGTAGAAATAAAACTAGCTGATGTCTTAGTAATTAAAGGGGGCATCCAAATAATAAATCAGAAGAGTTGAAAAGCTTTCTTATCTCAGATTTACAAAAGGAATGTGTGAAACCAGGGAAACTGTTACTTAGAGGGGACAAAGAAAAAACTAATGAGAAATCAACTGGTGGGACATTATTTGATGGGATTAAAGACCAAGCTTTTTAAAAGTAAGCAGAAGGTTTATAAAGTGAACTTATTCAATCAGGATATATATATATATATATATATATATATATATATATATATATATATATATATATATATATATATATATATATATATATATATATATATATATATATATATATATATATATATATATGTGTGTGTGTGTTTTCTGAGGTTTTCGCGGGTGTTTGTATGTAGGTCTTTAGTTATTCGGGTTTTCTCCCGCGTAGAATCAAACGTACCTTGGCGACGTTTCGACGAAGTCACATTCGTCATCTTCAGGCTGGTGTCTTCAGCTTTGTGCTTCTAAGAGTGCTCTTAGAAGCACGAAGCTGAAGACACCAGCCTGAAGATGACGAATGTGACTTCGTCGAAACGTCGCCAAGGTACGTTTGATTCTACGCGGGAGAAAACCCGAATAACTAAAGACATATATATATATATATATATATATATATATATTTCTGGTTTCTGGTAGCTATTAATCAGATTTATTTTTGACTGAAAGATGAGGGTTCAAGGAGCTGTTCATAAATGTTTGCTTTATTTCTTAGAGAAAGTGATAAATTGGATTACAAAATGGACTTTTTAAAATTAAGATACATTTGTTACTATTTCTGGTAGCTCTTAATAGACTTTTGCTGATTGGGACTGAATGATGAGTTCTTACAATTTGATTATTGATAAGGGATGAGATATTGGGAAGATGTTTTTTTAAGTGAAATACTAGAGAAAGTGTTAAGGTACTGACATTGTTTATGCAATGTCTCTTTGGAGGGAGAGAGTTCTCTTTTATAGATCTACTTTTTCTTCTTTTTTCTTTTTTTAATTTGTTTGCACTTTTTTTTTTATTTTGTATTAATCTTTTATCTTTGTATTTGTAAACTTTAATAAAATTACTGTAAAAAAAGACCCAGACAAACAATCAAGCAAAAAAAAAAATCCTAATCAAGGCCAAAACCCCACCCCTGCCAACCTTGGCCTGGGCACCGTATTGTATACAAACAGGGAGCAAATTCCACACTCTCTAGCACTGAAGATAGTTGGGTAAGCAAACAATTACCGGTAACCTCAGAAAGCACGAAAGACTCCAACCTACAAAATAGGTTATATGCTCATCTTAGTCATCTGTTGGAACCCTTCTCAGCTTCTTT
This sequence comes from Protobothrops mucrosquamatus, assembly GCF_001527695.2. Classification (NCBI taxonomy): domain Eukaryota; kingdom Metazoa; phylum Chordata; class Lepidosauria; order Squamata; family Viperidae; genus Protobothrops; species Protobothrops mucrosquamatus. Next base: position 106,548 of record NW_015387291.1, on the reverse strand, counting down.
ATCAAGCAGCCATAGTTCTGTGGCAGAGAGCCTGCTCTATGTACTTTCCTGGATTAATTCACAGTAGCGATAGAATGAGAGGAAAAATGTGTTTCAGGAGACTATAGTATACTCAGAATGGTGTTTTGGCTTTGGATAAGGCAGCTTCCTGTCTAACATCTGAATTTGCCTTTTCTATCTACTCCAGATATAAATAGTAAAACACCGGTGCTGAGAATTAAGAGCTTAAACATTACTTCAAATCTTCACTGAGCTGGGCATGGATGAAGTATGACAATGATCAATTTCTGCCCTAATTCCCAGAGCTAGAAAACCAGATTTTAATTAATTTAGTCACAGCTGAATATTGTTTCAGAGAGCACATTGATATGCAGCACCATCAACCTTCCTGTGATAAGGAAGAGGAGGTAGCTGTGTCATTTTATTCCCTTGCCATCACCTCTTGTCACCCCAACTAATTTGCATTCAGATTGCTTGACTCAATGCCATAATGAAATTGTCACATTTTGTAACGTATAGAGGAGCCATTTTTTTGAAGCATAGTCTGAAATGATAAATTCAGAAAGGCAACCAAGAGAGTAAAACCCGTGCCTTTGACAAAAGCAAATAATGGAAACAATTCAATTACATTTTCCACAATGACCTATAAAGTTCAGCAGGCTTCTATGTGTGTTTCAGAAGGTGGGAAATGTATGTGTAGGAGAGCATTCTCAAATGGGTTGGAGAGTTTTCTCTCTCTCTCTCTCTTGCTTCCAAATATTTTTGTTTAATGATTGCAGAGTTTTCTACATGATTGAATTTCAATCTTTCAGTTCCACCGGTAAGGCTATGTGAATTCTATGGTGCCTGCTATTAATTTGTGCATGTATATAGGCATCAAAGGCTATGTGCATATGTAGAAATGATTCATCCGTGACATTTGCACTGTACTGCCCAATGACATCTATGAACAAAAAGAATATGGATTATGAAATACTTCTATAGTTATTATGTTTCTTAAAGAGGAGGACAGCAGGATTGACAATGAAACATGAACTTCACGATGTGTGCCTATAAATAAACACAAAAGTCCCGTGTACTCTGAGAATAAAGAAGAAACTCAGGATGAAGTGTCATCAACTCCATTACTGGCCTTAAAGCACCTATTTTTTAATATGCCCTTTGTAGCGTTAGTGTTTTTGATGATGAAGCACCTCTTATGCCTTGACAAAAAGCAGCAGAGTAATGCAGTCAATACATAAATAATGAAATAATAATTTTAAAAAACCCTTCTGGCCAGTTTTCCTCAGTTTCAGTTTCATATATGCTCCAAATTGCTATTTTAAATATTTAATATTTATTTAAAGCAATATTTCCTGCTATCAGAGAATGCACTTCAGACGATATTGTCTGCTAATATTTTATATTTTCTAGCATTTTCAATCTTTTGCAGGAGAGTCATCTTTTATGGATTACTATGGAGTCATGTCCTCTTCATGTAGCAACAAATAATGCAAATTGTCTTCTGCATTATAATATCCCAAATCCAGAGAGGCAGCTCATTGTTACTTACAAGGGAGGCTATTTAATAAAATCATTACAACAATCTTTATCTCAAATCTGCAAATTGTTCAGTGCTGTGTACTAAATAATGAAAAAGGTGTGTTGAGTTTGATGGCAAGTAGAATATGAGGGGTCCTTGGTGCTCTCTGAGCTTGCTTGTTTTCTTGCAGATGTTTCATTACCTAAACTAGGTAACATAATAAGTGCTAGTGTCTTGCTTCTAAATATTTTTGTTTAATGATTTCAGAGTTTTCTACCTGGTTGAATTTCAATCTTTCACATCCACCAGTAATGTTATGTGAACTAGCACTGATGATGTTATCTAGTTTGGGTAATGAAACATCTGGAAGAAAACAATCAAACTCAGAGATCATCAAGTACTCCTGATGTCAACCCTGAACTACAAATATTCTCCTTTACAAGTAAATGTCAATAATATAAAGGCTGCTCCTTTATATTACCCATTGTTTCTTGATTCAAAGGAGCCACAATTACAGAGGCAGGCCAACATCAACAGAGACATGGGTAGTCCTTGCTGAATGACCATTCAAAATTACAGCAATGCTGAACAAAGAGACTTATGACCCTGTGCCTGAGGTTATGATCATTTCAGTTTCCTGTGGTCATTTGATGAAAATTCAGGTGCTTGGCAGTCTGCCCACACTTACCACTGCAGGGGAACTGCACCTCCAACCACCTGCCTATCTGTCCCTCCCATCTCAGCCACCCACCCTGCCCACCTGTGTCCCACATCCTTGGAGTCCTCAGCTGGTTAAAGGGTCCACCAGTGCTTATAAAGCTCCCCACTTACCTTTGCAATTTTTCTGTAGTTGCTGACAGGTGTCCCCAGTTGATGTGAGGCAGGCTCACCTCGTGCCATTCTCCAAGCGAGTGCCTCCTTCTGCAAAATGTTCACAAAAGAAGCACACTCTTGTGGGATTTTGGAAATCTCATTCTCCAAATTGTACAATTGGGAGAATCCTAGGCCAGAGAATGCCAGGATTGCATTTAGGACTGCTTCGCTGAGATTCTGATCCCAATTGTGGTTGTAAGTTGAGGACTACCTGTATGAGAATTTTTGTCTGAACAATTATAATAGCAGAGGAAAGTACTAGATTTCTGTCCAATATGCATTCACTCTTGAGATCTGTCAGATGATTGAGGAGATGCATCTGTTGAATGTCTATCCTTCCTCAGATGAAAATTGACCTGAAAAAAGCAGGGTAGCTGTGGCTTCTTGCACCAACTTGGAGCCATGTGAGACTGAGCAAAAACGTCACGATTTATGTGTCACAGAATATCATAATAGAACAGATACTATTTCCTTGAAGTGTAACTAAAACCTGAAAATATTTATATTAAATTGATATAAAATTGAATGGGATTCAATTGGATAATCCTCTGTTTGAAGGGCTGCCTAGATCAGATGAGAAGCCATTGGAAGATTAGCAAGATCTCTTCAAGGGAAGAGGCTATTGTAAGTGTAGCTCAGAAGATCTGAACCGACTTCTGCTTGAAGAACTGGAAACAGTGCTGAGAGAGTAAAGCAAAGCAAAGCAGAACAGCAGAATAACAGAGTTCGAAGGGACATTGGAGGTCTTCTGGTTCAACCCTCTGCTCAAACAGGAAACCCTATACCATTTTAGACAAATTACTGTCCAATCTCTTCTTAAAAACTTCCAGTGTTGGAGCATTCACAACTTCTGGAGGCAAGTTGCTGATTAATTGTCAGGAAATTTCTTCTTAGTTGTAGGTTGCTTCTCTCCTTGATTAGTTTCTATGTATTGCTTCTTGCCCTGCCTTCAGGTGTGGTAGATATTGTGCTATCATGTCACTCTTAGTCTTTCTTTTCAGTAGACTAGACCTATCCAATTCCAGCAACCATTCTTCATATGTTTTAGCCTCCAGACCAAACCAAACCAAACCAAACCAATATAGCCTGTTGGCTATTAGAAGGAAGAGGCTTCCTTACTCTGAGCAGTGCTGTGTGTGCTGAAATATTCATCACAGCAAAGCATCTCCAGGATGCTTTGCATAGTTCTAATTAACCTGCAGGCACATCACAGATCCTCTGATCACAGCCATCCCCTGCCTGGTGAAGCAGCAGAATACATTTTATTTGAGTTAGAGTAATTACTTCTACATTTGCATCTCTGAAAACAAGCCGATGCTATTTCAATGAAATTGATAATTGAATGTACTCCATTTCAGTCAAAAGCCTTACCTGTCTTTCATTTGATTTCTTATGGTCTTCCAACTACCCATTCCATTTAAGCAAAGGCCATAAAAACGTATCAACAAACTAAAATATAGAAAAATAAAACATTTTATTTTAGAATCATGCTGCATCAACACATTAACCAAATAATCAAACCAAAAATACGGTTACCAGGGCTTTATTTGACATTTCACGGAATACAAAGAAACATTTGGTCTTTTTTTTTTGTACATTACATACATTTTTTAATAAAAATTCACATTTGCTATACAGAACTGTAGACGATTTGTTTATTTTCTTTATGCAATATTTATTAAAATACCTACATTTGAAAAGAAAAAAAAACCTTTGGTACACATTGCAATTTTAGCCAAGTTAACATATTCACAATTTCCATCCAAATAAAATTAAGTCACTGCAATACATTAGCAAAAGGAGGGAGTTGTTAGAGAAGGCTTTCCATTTTTCTGAAGAAACACAGAGGACATCAAAACTCACAATAGGTAGCTAGGGCAATGTAAGAATGAATCTTGGCCTGTGAAACAATCCATCACTTTTGTGATTTTCTATTCTTAGAAAAGAAATACAACTCTACTCCAGCTCCAATTAACTGGGATCAAGTCCCACTGAAAGCATCAGAAGACATTCAACTTCTATGTTCCATTAATTTTAATGGAACACATATCCTGATAACATGTGTTCATTACAGAGACCAAGTCTTGATGGAACTTGCTTACAAAATACTTGTACCCGAAATGGGAATTATTCTGGTTTAAGCAATATGGAAAGTCATGGCAAATTGAGAGAAAGATACATTAAGCCACACCACAAATAGTACTGCAGCTCCTTTCAGAGAAGTGATTGGCAACCTTTGAGAAAGGATTTCTTGGATGGATAATTATTGCAGTGGGCAGACCTAGGGTACAGAATGATAAGCATATTTTCTTGTATTTTCCTGGAGCTTATTAATTATAGCAAATCTAACTCAAATGGGGTAAGTCATTGTCATGGTATACTTTGTTAGGCCAATACAAGCCATATTTGTGACAATTGGGAACAAGGTGACTATTTATCCCATATTTGGATTGCAGGTTGCCCAAAATTTCTGTTGCTAAGCAAGATAGTTGCTAAGTGATTTTTGCCCCACTTTACCACCTTTCTTGCCACAGTCGTTAAGCAAATCCTTGCGGTTGTTAAATTAGTAACATGGCTGTTAAGTGAATCTAGCTTCCCCATTGACTTTGGCGGGAATCACATGACTCTGGGACACTGCAACCCTCATAAATTAGAGCCAGTTGCCAAGTGTCTGAAATTTTGATCACGTGACCATGGGGATGCTGCAATGGTCATATCTGTGAAAAACGTTCATAAGTCACTTTTTTCAGTGTTGTTGTAACTTTGAACAGTCACTAAATGAATTCTTGTAAGTCAAGGACTACCTGTATGCCACCGGATGACCAGTGAGTAGCAGCAAAGAAGAAACTTTTTATGAACCTCTCTGGCCCCATCTGGGGGTCTAGCCCAGGGGTAGGCAACCTTGTCTCTTTTATGACTCGTGGACTTCAACTCCCAGAATTCCTGAGCCAGCTGGCTCAGGAATTCTGGGAGTTGAAGTCCACGAGTCATAAAAGAGACAAGGTTGCCTACCCCTGGGCTAGCCTATTGCAGCCCAGATTTGCTGGCTTATGCAATGTATAGGACACCTCTCTGCATACTGCATAACTTGCCCATATGCTGCTCCCAAACTATCGGTATGGAACAGAGTCCCTTGGAGTTTCAGCACACAGAGTCCTTCTGCCTTTGCCTTTACAATGTAAGTAATTATTTTTACTCTTTTTCCCAAGAACTCGCCTTTAAATAATTACCTCCTTGAGTGCTTTGGGAGCAGAAAGACTGGATAGAAAAAGCATAAAATAAACGATTAATCCAAGAAAACTTTACGTTTATATGTGTCGGTTTTAGGATTTTGCTGATGTTTGACACATATCTGGGCTCGTATTTACATGCCTAATTTTTTTTTATAAAGGGCTAGAGAATTCTTTGTATTTGAATATGGTTTTAGGGCATGATCTAATGGAAGTTTATTTTAGTCCCACAGGGTACAGTCTATGACTTAGTTCCAGGTAACGAAGTGAAGGACTGCAACCTTAATCTGTCAGTTAAATACTGGAATTTGCTGAAAAGGTATCAGTAAATAATGAATGAAGGGGAAATCATTTTTATGTAATGCTTCAGTTGATCATTGCTAAAGGTAGGGAAAATGAGAGGGGAGACATATTAATTTAATTAATTAATAAAATAAATAAAGTAAAAGTGTTCCTAAATCTGCTTACCCCATTCTGAATTGGCTTTCAATCACACAAGGCAGAAGCTGTGGACAAATTTCTATTCCTATTTGTGAAAAGTGGCTGATCTGGTATTATTTTGAAACCAATGTATTAAAGCTATGTATCAATTAATGAATATGTTAATTTTCATTGGTTTAGTTTAGTGCATCAGTTCTGAACATTCAAAAAAATATCTCTAACCACAAAACAAAGAATGTTTTGGTTTGGCTTTTTTTAAAAAAAAACAAAAACTTTTACAATTGATATCCCACCTTTCCTTATAAATATAAAATTCAGGTTTGGAGAGTAATAAGGCTAAAATTTACGGGTGGTTATATTAATAGACTTGAGTTTTAAACATTACAGAATTTATCCATCTTCCTTCTGGGACCTGAACTGAGGTTTCATGCTGGAACACAGACAGATGATGAATTTCAAATTGGGTGACAAATATATCATTTCATTTCCCAAGAAATTAATTCTTTCCCCATTTTCAAATGTGAGATTCATGGTTATTGTTCTGCATTTATTTTCTTTCAGAATACCACAGTCATTTTAATGTTTATGATTTTAAAAAATGCATACTAAGGACAACAATCAAAGCTTGCAGCTATGAACCAGAGAATCGTATGAAGCGTTTCATTTTTATTTTTATAGGAGCTCACTAGAGTTTGGTCCATATACATTAATCCTCAACCATATATGAAGCTTCAAGATTTCACAAAATCTTAAACAGATGCAACTTTGAAGAAACACAACCAGCTTTTTCATTTAGAATTAAGTTGCTAATTCTCATAAATTGTATAATGCACACAACCCACACCCCTGCACACATACGCCCAAACATACACAGGGAAACTTACAGGAACACTGGCACAGTTTCAGAATTATGGAGAGGGGAATCACCAAAGTTTCAACAAATATGTCATTAATACATTTTACACTGTATACAGCATTTTTCTTAAAAGAACCTTGTGATTAAGTAAGCAGATACAGTTCAGAACAGTGTAAACACAGAGGCTACTGAAGAATTATACCACACAGATTGTATAATATACTATTAGCTTTTGCTTCACTGTAAAGAAAGAAACATCTAAGAAAGTTATCATTTGAGCTATTACAATTACACAAAGCACACTTTATAGACGGCTGTGCTTGTGTCTCCAGGTGCCCTCTTTGAAATTAAACACCCTGTGAAGAACAGGTCACTTTCAGAAATATTTAGTCTAAAGCTTCCCAACCAGAAAGTTTCTTTTTATTTTTATTTTTTTGCTTTTTTACATTCCAGTAAGGGAGACGGTGCTTTGAACTAGTTAAAATCATACTGGATTGAAATAAATGTAAAAACAGAAACACAAAGACAAACAGAAAAATATTCATCCTAAACCATGGAATAATAGAGTTGGAAGGCCATCAAACCCAATCTTTCTGATCAGTGCAGGAGTAAAAATGAAAGTGAAGGGGATCCCACCACTTCTCTGGGTAGCTTGTTCCACTGTGATCATCTTTGCCCCTTAACTCTAAATAGGAATCTGCCTTCTCAATGATCAAAATCCATTATTCTATGTTATGCCCTCTAGGGCAGGAGTCCCCAACCCCCGGTCCATGGACTTGTAGCGGGCTGTGGCGTGCCAGCAACCGGGCCGCACAAACAAGGAAAGCCCCATCTGCAGGATGCAGGAAGCACACAAAACCACGCCCCTTCTGGTCTGCAGAAAAACCTCTCTCCACGTAACCAGTCCCTGATGCCCAAAAGGTTAGGGACCTCTGCTCTAGGGTGACAGAGAATAGTTCTTGGCCTGATGTGATAGCCTTAGTAACTGAAAAATGCTATCATGCCTCTTTTTTAAGCTTCTCTTCTCAAGGCTACCCATTCCAAGTTCTTTCACCTCACAGGAATAAGATTGTAGACCTCTTATCATCCTTATTGTCCTTCTTTAAATTTGTTCTGCTTTGCTCTTCCTAAGGTGCAGTATGCAGATCTGGTTGCAGTATTTAAAGTGTGGTCTAATTAATAAAGTCAATGATTACTCATGCCATTGATAAGCTATACTATTCTGAGTGAAGCCTAAAATTGAAGTTGCCGCTTTTTAAACACATTGTGCTGCTGTTTGAATGCATAGTCATATTTATAATTGAAATCTTTTTCTCAAGTTCTACTTTGAACTGTGTATCCTCATTCTATATTTAAATGGGTGATTTATGTTTCCACTAATTGGGCTACTTCCGGTAATATTAACAACAATTCTATATGCAGATGTGGAGTCCTTGTTCATATTGAAAGAGATCTCTACCGTAGTGATGTGCACAACTCTGCCAACCACAAAGAATGGACAGCTGTTTAAATTTGCATGCCTTTTTAGCTGGAACATAAACAGGACTGTGGGATTCCTTGATCCAAGAAGCTAGAAATTAGCTGACTCTCTTCTTTACATAAAATACTGGTACAGGACACAGGACTGCAATACAGGACTGCAATACAGTTCCCAAGATGCCATAGCATCTGCTGGACTTTGAGCTCACAAGTTATTCCTAAAAAAATCTCATAAGAGTTTGGGTAACATGTATCAAGAGTTGTGTATCAAATCTTATAAAACTTTGGCAATCTCACAGGATCTCACTGAAATGTTGTGAGAGCATAGTGATTGGCGGGGGGAGGGAAGGACCGTGGCAAAATTTTGTGCAATAACGCCATCATCTTTTTCTTTTTTTTAAAGTAGTTAACCCTGGTAAAGAATGTAGAACAATCTTGGTGGAAATTGTTCTGTGGAAGAGGTGGCAATTTGGTGGTGGTGGGGAGATGCCAATTGGACAGGATGTTAGAACATTCATGGGCAGGCTATGGATGGTTTGTCTGGGGAAGATCGCCTCAACCTTTCTGAAATTGCCTTTCAATTTATTTTAGAGCTGTGCCTTTCTACCTCCAAATATCCAGGGACTGCAGGAACATGTAAATGTCTCAATTTCCTCAGCCTTGGTGGAGCATAACAGTATAGACCAGCGGTTCTCAACCTGTGGGTCGCGACCCCATTTGGGGTCGCACGACCATTTCACAGGGGTCGCCAAACAACGCCGTCCGCCATTTTTTTTTACCCTTTTCCTTAGCTGTGCTACTCCCTCTGCTTGGCGGCAGCCTGCATGCAGGAACTTTACCAAACATGCCCTGCAGGAGGCGTGTGAAGAGCGCAGGCG
>NW_015387291.1:54743-95536 GCF_001527695.2 Protobothrops mucrosquamatus | reverse complement strand
GATCTATGCAAGACGGTGCATTGTACATAGAGACTCTGTGTGTGTGTGTGTGTGTGTGTGTGTGTGTGTGTCCTATGTGCTCTGCATGCAAACATCACCCATCAAAGGTAGAAGTCACTGGCTTTTTGCTGGAATCCTGAGTCCCTGCACAGAGATTTGTTTCCCTCCCCAGTAAGGAATCGCGAATATTGATTCTCTTTTAAAGGACAAAAAGGCACATTTAGGGATTCTACTTGGATGGGGTAAAATTAGATTCTTTAAGAACTGAGTTAGATCTTGTTGATGGATTCCCAGATCTGTTGTGTTTTGGGACTGTGAGTTCTAGTCCTGTCTTAGGCATGAACGCTGCCTGGGTGAACTTGGGCCAGTCACTCTCTCTCAGCCCAACCTACCTCACAGGGTGGTTGTTGCCAGGAAAAGTAGGAGGAGGAAGGAATATTAGGTATGTTCATTGCCTTGAGTTATTTATAAAATTAATACAGGTGGGGTATAAGTACAATAGTCACTTCCTGAGGGAGATGGGTGGTTTCTAAATAGGATATATAAATAAGTCCTTCATTTGGGAATACCTTTCTACTCAAGGGGAAGATGCTTATTGCTGCGTGTAAAAAAAGAAAAAAAAAACAGGATTTCCCATCCCTTAAACCTGGAGAAATGGTAGGTCAGCAATGGGAAGTTAAGAATGGGCAGCTTGCCCTCCTCTTTCTGAATTATAATAGCCTGGGGATTGCCTGGTGGGAAAAAAATTGGACTTCAGGATCAATGTTGCATATTGTGGATGAATCATTGATCGTCATTTGAGAAAATATTGACTCCTGTTGGCTCCTCCCCTCCCCTCCCCTCTCCTCTCCCCTTTTCTTTTTTCTTTCCTTTTTTCTTTTTCTCCTCTCCTCCGCCCTCTCCTTTCCTCTTCTCTTGTTCCTTGTCCTGTCCTGTCCTCTTGTCCCCTTTCCTTTTCTTTTTCTTTTGTTTAATTTTCTTTTCTTTCCTTACATGGTGCAACTTCTTAATTGATTGCCTACTCAAATAATGGAGTAATTACTTTGTTGAAGTGCTTAATTACATGTTATGACTTCCAGGAAGATGGTTTGAAAATGGGGAATAAAAGTTGATTTCTTCTGCNTGCTCTTTTCCTTTTTAATATTTCATTCCCAGAATGAAATCTGAGTGCAATGTATTTCAGCAAATATTGGGCAGATTCTGCCTACACAACATGGTGGCCACGCCCACTTGGTGGCCACGCCCACTTGGCCACGCCCCTGGCACCCGGCGATGTATAAGTGGTTGGGGGTCACCACAACATGGGGAACTGTATTATGGGGCCACGGCATTAGAAAGGTTGAGAACCACTGGTATAGACAATACTGGCCCAATAAGCAGAATTATCCCTTCATGTCTTGCATATAATAGTCTCTTCTGGCCACTAGAGGTGACTTAAAGGAAAGCTTTGTAGAAACCATTAAATTCATTAGAAGCTTATCAAAGATTTCTCTGGAAGTGGAAAGAATGAACAATGTACTATGACCTCTTTACTAATGCTCTTGATTTTTGCACTGTTTGGTCCACAGGAAATTCTATGCCTAGAACATGGAAGGCAACTAGTATCCTTCCAAATATTGCACTCACCATCCATAACCAGTCATTGGTAAGAAATAAAGCAGCAGTTTCTGGAAAGAGCCAGGTTGCCTATTACTGATCTAGAATAAAATTTCTATTCAGACATTAAAAAGACACCATTGTTCTTATGACAAATTTTGGAATTTTTAAAAGATCATTCAAAGACGATAGCCAGATTTATAATTCTTATTTCTTTAATCCATTGCATAGCGATAGTCAAAGAGCAATGGGGCAAGTTGAGGATATACAAATGAAATCATCATATGCTGGAGCAGAAAATTTGATAACTCCAGGACCCAGGGCTGTATGGAGTTTTTGAAAGCCTTTAGGGGATGCCCCCAGATTTCTAACAGCTTTTACAAGATTAATCATTTTTAAAGTGCCCCAAGGGAGACAGGTTTAATGCATGAATCAAGTGTGTTCATTTTCTGTTAATTTGATTTACATTTTAATAAAAATCACCATTAGCTTTTATTTTAGGCCTATTTTAGGCCTAATTTGTAAGGGGCAGGCCCTCCCTCCCCTGGAAAAACTGTGCATAAAGTGCACTGAAATTGTATGAATATCCTGCTGTGGAAAGACTCAAATGCCAAATCATTTGAATTAGAACAGCAGAATTTTTAAAGTATTATTGCAAAAGTTCCCCATTAAAATTGTGTAGCCTTGCTTTATCCCACTGTGTTCATCAGATGTTTTGTCTCTCACTGATTACTTCCACCAATGAATAAAATGGGCCTTAACTCTTTTTAATGAAGGCCAATATATCCATCTGCCATCATTTCCATACTATTTTAGATCTCTCTAATAGGAAAGTAATTATTAGTTACATGTAAATATACAGTATATTAATTAATGTTCCTCTCTCTTTTTCTACCTGTAGTTCAGTAACATCAATAAAACAAGAAAATATATTTGGTTATATCTATAGGAGCTGTTCTTTGTTTTTAAAGCTTAAATCAATAACTACAAGGGATGCCAATCTGACATCTGAATGATTCCAGTAAATCTAAGATACACTGTACTATAGCCATACACCCCCCAACCCACACACACACACCCCCACACACACACTATACATTCTTCTTTTATGACTATTCAACATTAACTCCTTGCAGTGACCTTGATTGTAGGCTGTATTCTAGAGATCTAAGTGCCCATCTGTGAAAGAATATGTGAAGGTACTAGAGTCATGTCAACTGCAACATTGACAATTTGAGTAGCTCTTCCCCAAATCCACTTCATATAATAATAATAATAATAATAGTAGTAAAGTTGGAAGGGACCTTGAAGGTCATCTAGTCCAACCCCCTGCTATCCAGAAGAGAACTGTGGAGAAGGAACATTGTATAAATTTTGACACTGGCATCCGTTTTATAAGGTTTGGTACATGGAATACCAGGCAACACCATGTGATTTGTTTAGTCTTTTTGACACTCTTCAGGTGAAGGTAGCTAAATGTTATTCTGGAATTAAAACTTTCTATGGGAATGGGACTCACAGACTTTTGCACTTTAGATGGCTATACATGGCGTTAGCTTTAATGTCAGAAGTAAATAATGTTGTAAGATTCCTCAAATTAGAGTCCTTCAGATGTGAATTTCTATCTTCCCTTGTCATGGATCATCTAAAGCAGAGTTCCCCAAACTTTTGGGGTTGGCAACCTGGAGCGGGGGAAAAGGGAAAAAGAAGGGATGAGTTTGTGTGGGGGTGAACGCATGCATGCACGTGTATGAGCACCCACTGCTTGCATAAATGGGCCCGCAAACGCCCATGATGCTTGGGCAAGTGGGGCTGCAAATGCCCGTGATGCTTGTGGGTTTGCTTGCATGAGTAGGCCTGTGCGCATGCGCACACACATGCACACTGGCCAGCCACTCATGTGGCCCAGTGGCCTATAGGCCACAGGCCAGTAGTGGGCCATGGCCCACAGGTTGGGGACTCCTGGTCTAAAGGTAACCCAAACTAATAACATGCCCTAATCAAGGACATTCAAATGTTATTCTTCAAAGGAAAGCTTTGAATGTGAATTCAAAGACGGTTGTACTGATTTGCTCTCAACTGTGTGCATACATTTACAAAAGTAGTTCTGCCAGGTTGTCTAATACGGTACCTCTTTTCAAACAAAGTAGTCAGATATTCCTGGAGAAATTAAAGCTATGTTTTGAAGACCCTTTCCCACTTGGTCCGATTGTAAGATTTGGTCAAAAATGAATTTGCTCCTTAAAAATAAAATATTTATATTTATTTAATTCAAATAAAGACTTTACTTTTAAAAAGAAAATTGACAAACCAGGAAAAAAAATCTTTCTGAATTTGGCATTGTAGACTTCTTTGGCATTGTAGACTTCTTACATTAACCATTTCAAGCAAGGAACAATGTCAAAATTAAGATCCTTGATTCATCAGTTCTATCTAAGTAAAATATGTTGGGTATAGAGATTGAATGATATAGTTTAGCCACCCAGATGACTACAAGTGTTTATTGGGATAATTATTTCCTACATTCATAATATTTTATCTCACTAATGGGAGCTATTCTGGGAGCAGATCAAAACTGACTTCAAAGAATTCTTAACCTATGTTAAGATTTAAATCAGAATAAAAAGGAAGGAAAGGGAAATCCATTCCTTGGGCAAAGGAGGTTAACAGCACACTAAACAATTACTATTAGCAAGTTAATCATGATTGTCATCATTAGCAACTTCATCAACATAATTCTTGCTAGGTAGGAATTATAAAGCCCCAGATTAAGGAAAGTTGTAGTAAATAGAATGAAGAATTGCATGAGGAGAAACAGAAGAAAAAAATCAAAAGCTGAAATGACTTGGAAATATTCTGATCATAATATCTTGGAGAGTGGGAAGTTATAACAGGGAAAGAAATGTAGGTGTGGATATTAGATGGTAGGGCTTGATATTGGTGATTTGACACAGCAGTTGCCACAAAGAAAAGGGAGTCAACCTATTTCCCAAGGCACCTGAAGGCAAGACAAAAAGCAATGGATAGAAACTAATCAAGGAGAGAACCAACCTAGAACTAAGGAGAAATTTCCTAACTACTTAGAACAATTAATCAGTGGAACAATTTGCCTTCAGAAGTTGTGGGTGCTCCATCTCTGGAGGTTTTTAAGAAGATATTGGACAACCATTTGTCTGAAATGTTGTAGGGTCTCCTGCTTGAGGAGACATGAGCAGGGGATTGGACTAGAAGACCTCCAAGGTCCCTTCCAATTCTGTTTTTCTGTTCTGTGAAGATGTGTGGACTTCAGCTCCCAGAATTCCCCAGCCAACATGGGCAGTTTAAGTCCACACACCTTAAAGTTGCTGACATGTCAAACTCACGATGTAATGTGACGTCGCGTGATATATCGGAACTTTTTCCCCATTGCCGGCAATGGGATGGGCAGGGTTTTGTCCAGCCTGCGGGCCGGCAGTTTGACACCCCTGCTCTATAACATTCTGGAGTCTTCTCCGGTCATAGCAACTGAGTTTGTGTTGGGGAACTATTATTTATATAAAAGGTAAAGAGGATGCAGGTTATTCACGCCTAATTAACATCTTTCACTATTTCATCTCTTAGCATTTGAATATTCCCTTATGAGGCAAGTGAGTGGAAGAATTTTCTATTGTAATGTACTACAGGTTGATTTTGAGATAGATTTTTTTCATTAGTGTTCTTTCACTCAGACAATGAAAAATTAGCTTCGTATTATTAATGCTCACTGAACTATTCTGCTTATGCTCTTGAAGAGATATACTTTTCTATTTTTTTGCTTAGAACAAGCTGGGAAAGTATTTTTCTCTGAGTGTTAAATAGAAATGTATGCTGCTTTTATGTGTTATCAAAATCCATACTTTGGGGCAGTGCTTTTTTTGTAAAAAAAAAAAAAGGTGCCAGAACTCACACATGTCATACAACCCGTCTTGCCTACCCTACAAGGTTCCATCCAAAAAAGGTGCCGGAACTCCATTCTGGGTGTTCTATGACAAAAAAAGCCCTGCTTGGGGGTATAAATACTGAGTTCTAAGAAAAAAATAATTGAGTAGATTTGGACCTAGTCAGGCTGAGAGATGATCCAGTGAAATCAATGTGACATATCAGTTCATGATTTCAATGAATCTCTGTAAGCATGGCTAAATATAGATCCAACCTTATATTATTCTCTGTATCTTGACAGTCTTACAAGAGAATATATGCAGTTTAGGATAGAACTGTGGTGTCCTTGGTGCTTTATGAGCTTGGTTGTTTGCTTGCAAACATTTTATTACCAAACTAGGTAACATCATCAGTGCAAGTGAATGTGGGGTTTGTTCTCTGTTTATATACAGAGCTTATTCTGTCAGTGTTAATGGGTGGTGGTGGTTTTCCCCTTGGTAGGATATTAGGATATTGTTTTCTATTTGATTATTTGTTTGGTGATAATTCCTGCTTATCTGGATACTGGTTGCTGGAGAGGTGTCTGGTATTTGTATTTCTTTCATAGCTTTTTTATTATCTCTTTTGAATGCTGTGTAAATATGGTTTATCTCTATGTGATTCTTGGTGGCTGACTCATAATAAGTAATAATAATTCAGTTTAATAACTAAACTAAATATATTTAAATACAAATATAATTCAAAAGGGTAAATATGCAGTAAAAGGGAAAAAGAGGCTCCCGTCTAATGCTAATGCCATTCTATAGTGTCACTCTAATTCCACTATCCAATGCTTTCTAATCCTTTTTAGAAATAATCAATGGCAGACTATCCACCAGGTGCAAGAAGACAAAGTTAGATTAACAATGTAATGTTCCTTTAAAAAAAATGAAAAAAATATTCAAAGTGTTCTGAATTTTCAGAAAATATACACACAGTAGACAGTGGAACTAACACAACTTGTTAAGTTGAGATTAGTCTTTAATGTTGATGGCCTATCCCTTCCATTTGAGTAGAACCAAGCTGATGCCCTCAATTAATTCAACATTAATTAATGAAGTACACTGGCAGATGCTACACCTTGATATGATAGTACACAGTTCTCATCCATTAGCAAAATTCCTAACAGCAATGGGAATTTATTGCAAATAGGACAGTAAATGGCTGCCAGTTATGAATTAAGCTTAGCAATGATCATACGTATGGCCAAAAGCACATACTTGCTGACAGAATATATATTAATGGCTTTCTGAATTATGATAACTTAAATAATCAATCCTGACTGGATTTCAAGAAATACAGTTGCATCAATGTCAGGAAATTATTACAACTTATAAAAATGTCTCCTTTTTGCCTATTCTGTCCAATCCCTCGACACTTTCAAAAGAAAATGATAATGTTCAGCATGTGCTTGCAAAATCTGTGGTTACAAGATTACAACCTAATCTAACATAACTGGAAAAAAAAGTTCAACTGTGGCGCATGTTGGACATATTATATTACTATCAGGTTGTATCAGCTTCACCTTCATCCAAGCTGTAGTTGAGTTTTATGACTGTGCTGACAAAGTCTCCAAGTTCTACAAAGTCTGCGGTGACAATGTTGATACCACTTTCCCCTGGTGTCTGAGCCTGGACCCAGTGCATCATGGCGGGGAGAGCTCTGGAAAGAAAACAAGTAATCATTATTATCAAGCAAAGCAAAGTCCTGGATTCTATAACAAACAAACAAAAACATTAGCTGCTAACCATTTCCATCACTTCCATTCTCATCTTTTAATTCTGATAAATCATGAATTGGGTATGTCTAGTCTAATGAAAAGAAGGACTAGGGGTGACATGATAGCAGTGTTCCAATATCTCAGGAGTTGCCACAAAGAAGAGGGAGTCAAACTATTCTCCAAGGCGCCTGAAGGCAGGACAAGAAACAATGGATGGAAACTAATCAAGGAGAGAAACGACCTAGAACAGGGGTGTCAAGCTCGCAACGTCACATGGTGTGTCACGACGTATCATGACTTTTTTTGCCATTGCTCGCAATGGGGTGGGTGTGGTTTCACTATAATGCATCCTGACCACGGTCCAGCAGTTTGACACTCCTGACCTAGAACTAAGGAGAAATTTCCTAACAGTGAGAACAACTAACCAGTAGAATGGCTTGCCTTCAAAAGTTGTGCGTGAAATGAGACTGGACAGACACTTGTCTGGAATGTTGTAGGGTCTTTTGTTTGAGCAGGGAGTTGGACTATAAGACCTTCAAAGTCCTTTCCAACTCTATTATTCTGTTATGAAGCTAACACCAACTTTCATTAATATTCAAATAAAATGAAATTAATTTTCAGCACAAATACAGCTACTTTCAAACATGTCTATAGTGGACAAAACTGAACACAAAACACATTCAGAAAAATATATTAAGAACCCAGAATTTTTATAGGCTTGCATTTAAGTATAACTGCAATTTGATGTTGACCTAAGTTAAGATTAGAAATATGAGGAAATGAATTTTGTTTAATCTTAAAGGCAAAGAAAAGAAGAATGAGTGAACTATGTCTTGGCTTGTTGTCCACTAGTCATGAATTAAGTGAATCATCTTTTGGGCTGGATTACTTAGCAAGCTGCAGGAAATCTAAAACAGAGCCAAAAGGTTGCACCTTTGGTTGTGCTGGAGGATGATGGAGACAAAACCACACTGGAGTTCCCAAGTATACTTTTCAGAGAACTCTGGAGCATGGCACAAATATGCAAATCATCCTTCTCACACTCAACAAGCCTTTTGTATACTTTATATACAAAATTCTTATAATTGGCCCAAAATAAAATAATAATGATAATAGTAATTGATATACAGTAGTAGATCAGATATACAGTAGTAGAAAGGTTAAAGCAGAAAATTCATCTTTCACTGCATAAAAATGAATTACTAATACCTTTTTCATTTAACACTGCCCTCAAGAGAAAGTTCACAGAAAAGAATTGTTGTTAGTTGCGAAGTCATGTCCGACCCATTGCGACCCCATGGACAATGTTCCTCCAGGCCTTCCTGTCCTCTACCATCTTCTGGAGTCCATTTAAGCTCATGCCTACTGCTTCAGTGACTCCATCCACCCACGTCATTCTCTGTCGTCCCCTTCTTCTATTGCCCTCAATCTTTCCCAGCATTAGGCTCTTCTCCAGTGAGTTCCTTCCTTCTCATTAGGTGGCCAAAGTACTTGAGTTCCAACTTCAGGATCTGGCCTTCTAAAGAGCAGTCAGGATTGATCTCCTCTAGGACTGACTGCTTTGATCGGTTGCAGTCCAGGGGACTCGCAGGAGTCTTCTCCAACACCATAGTTCAAAGTCCTCAATTCTTTTGCACTCAGCCTTTCTTATGGTCCAACTTTCACAGCCATACATTGCAACTGGAAAAACCATGGCCTTGACTATACATACTTTTGTTGGCATGGTGATGTCTCTGCTTTTTAGTATGCTGTCTAGATTTGCCATAGCTTTTCTCCCCAGGAGCAAATGTCTTTTAATTTCTTGGCTGCAGTCCCATCTGTGGTGATCTTGGAGCCTAGGAAGATAAAATCTGTCACTATTTCTTCTCCATCTATTTGCCAGGAATTGAGAGGGCTGGATGTCATGATCTTGGTTTTCTTAATGTTGAGTTTCATGCCAACTTTTGCACTCTCCTTCTTCACCCACATCAAGAGGCTCTTTAGTTCCTCTTCACTTTCTGCCATTAGAGTGGTATCATCTGCATATCTTAGGCTGTTGATATTTCTTCCGGCAATCTTAATTCCAACTTTTGATTCATCTAGCCCTGCCTTTCTCATAATGTGCTCTGCATATAAGTTAAATAGGCAGGGCAACAGAATACAGCCTTGCCGGACTCCTTTCCCAATTTTGAACCAATCAGTGGTTCCGTGTCTAGTTCTCATTGTAAAAAAAAATCAGGCTAAAAGCAAGAGTCCATAAATTCTGGTCTCGCCTTAGCCATGAAAGCCAGTTGAGTGTCCTTGGGCCAATCACTCTCAGTCCAACCTACCTCAGTCCAACCCCACCTCACAGGATTGTTGTTGTGGGGAAAATAGCAGAAGGAAGGTATGTTGGATATGTTCCCAGACTTGAGTTACAGTATTTGTAAAAACAATAAAGGTGGGATACAAACAATAAATAAATATCTTTCTTGTATAGCAGATCATAAGGAAATACTCCCTGTAATGATCTCAGTGATGGAAGAAGCCAGATTTGGTATTTTCCCCCAGGGGGAAGGTGCCTTTTCAGTGGCAAAAGAACAGTTGTTTATCCTTCCTTATAATTTCCAGTCTCTGCATGCCTCAATCCTTGTAATGGCCCTTATTAAGTATTTCAGTCAGGAAAACAGAGACCACACTGTGTAGCAGCTACCCACATGGTTGAATGCTCTCGGAAACTTAGAACAGCTATATTCTAAACCCTAAAATTCACAAATATCTTCTGGTTTCCAGATATAAATTAAATAAAGGAGGTGTGAGATATTGTTGATATGCTTGGCTAATCATGTTTTTCTGAACAAAGAGACCAATTCATAAAGGTTAGATATATAGATACTTAGATACTACTTACTTACAGGTAGTCCTCTACTTACAATAGGTTGTTTAGTGACCCTTCAAAGTTACAATGGCACTGAAAAAAATGACTTATGACAGTTTTTCACATTTACAACCATTGCAGCATCTCCATGGTCACATGATCAAAATTTCAGATACTTTGCAACTGACCCACATTTATGACCATTGGAGTGTCCCAGAGTCATGTGATCCCCTTTTGTGACTTTCTGACAAGCAAGGCCAATGAGGAAGCCAGATTCACTTAACAATCGTGTTACTAATTTAACAACTGCAGTGATTCACTTTAACAACTGTGGCAAGGAAGATCATAAAATGGGGGAAAATTTACTTAATAACAGTTTCACTTAGCAACAGAAATGTTGGGCTCAGTTGTGGTTGTAAATTGAGGACTACCTGTATTACCCCAAAAATAGAAAGAGTTGTGATAAAGAAGTGGGGATAAAAATCCAAGAGGTTGGACTTGAGTTTGAGTCGCTCTTCATAGTCTGATTGGATCAGAGAGAGGGAAGAGGAAGTATAAACATTTGAAAACAGTTGAGAGCTGAAAGGTTTTCTATATCAGATATGGTCCAAGTCCTAACTCCTAATTCCTAATCAGCTTTTCTGTACTCAATCCTATAGTGGACTTCCAGTTTTAGTTATAATTAAAACATTTGTTCCCTCTCAAGAAATTAAACTGCACCATCTGATTGAATGTGCTTCCAAATTTTATCCAGCAATTGTAAACTGTTGAATTATAGATAAGCCCTTCTGGACAATAAATCCCCTAGTTGCAGGGTGCTAATCTGGGGAAAGTGGATTTGCCAACACTGTCCATCCATTTGTTTATTTCCAATTATGTATGTTGTTCCTAAACAACGGTTTTCATGCTGCCAATGCAAAAACAGGATTTTGTGACTAGGGAGCTGTAGAAAAGTGAAAAGAGCAGAGCCATTCTAGCTGCTCTAGTATAAAGACAGCTTCTGAAGTTTCTTGCTTCATTAAACAGTTTCCATTCCAGTTGGTCCTGGTGAGAAGTCCATCCCGTCTCGTCCCATCCAGTCCCATCCCATCCCATTTACAGCCAAAAGGTCCCAAAGCCTGGAGTAAATTATTCAGCTTGAAGAACTAGTGCCTAAAACAGCCTTTCCCTTCCCTTCCCTTCCCTTCCCTTCCCTCTTCATTCATTTTCTTTATGTCTGATACCTTTAAATTGGAAGTTAGCAGGCAGTTAGCTGTATGAAAGCTATTTTGGAACACCTCTAGACTGAGAAGTAGAATAAGGTCCATTCCCTCAATACAACCTCATGGACATTAGCCTTTCTGATCATAGAACTGATTCATCGCAGCTTTCTTCTGGGACATCTTTTTGACTTCCCAGTTGAGTATATAGCCCTAGATTTTCTTGACTTGGTGGTCTCCCATCCTAAAAATGTCTAACCTTGTTTCAATTTTTCAGATTTGTTGGGTCATTTAAGTGTCGCTATGTAGTTAAACAAAAGACTGAGATAAAAAGTGCCTTTTGGGAAGTATTTATTGGAGTTATATCATGCCTTTTCTTCCCAAGCTTGACAGCTTATATGGGCAGGTCAGTTTGGTTTGTTTTATCCCCATAATAATAGCACAGGGACTAGACTGGGCCAGGCATTCTTCTTTGACCAAAGTCACCACATAACTTTCCAAGCTCATCTGGCAGGACCTAGAAAGTGTGTGTTTTCTGTTGTAGTATCTGCCCTCTGGAGCACCAGGCCCCTGAGAGCTGCCTGACCCTGAACTGCCCTCTTCAATACCAGCCCCTGGGATCCAGCTAGCCCTGATTTTGCTTTCTCAAAAAGCCTTAAAAACACACTTGTTTTCCTGGGACGAGGAGGTTAATGGGGCCCCTGAGATGGAGATTATGTGTAATAATTGTTGTCCTTGACTGTGTATGTGTGAGTGTGTGTGTGTGTTCTAAGTTTTAATTTTCTGTTAGCCACCCAGAGTTGCTGTTGTGAGATGAACAGCTATATAAATCACCGTTTCTGAACTTCAGCAACTGAAAAACCTGTCAACTTCAACTCTTAGAATTTCACAGAACAAAATAACAGAGCTGGAAGGGACCTTGGGGTTCAGAAATGCTGAATAAATTATTATATCTGGCTGCCTCTCTGAATTTTATATTACTTTCGATGTACAGCTAAGTACAAATCCAGGAAAATTAAGAAGAAAAACATGACCTTCCTCCTTCCCCAAAAGATAGGCCAATATTGCATGGCTTTTAATGATAACACAAGATTTATAAAAAGTATGCATTTTAAATTTCTTTTTCTACATATAACGTACTGAGTCCTTATTATAACGTCTTATTTTGCAAGACTCAAGGCCATAAAATGTAATTTAATCAAAAGTTTACCATTGTCTTCTATACAATGTTACAGCTTGTAATAGTGGCGAAGATCTGTAGCTCCGGTGTAGGATGAGGGTGAGGGCTTATTCTCCAAGCTTGTGGGTTGGTTTCATTAGCAGGCTAGGTAACAACTTCAGCAAAGCTTAGGGGGCGTCAGTGTCGGTGTTCTGTTTATAAGGGCTTCAGGTGCGAGTGTGTCAAGTGAGGGTCTTGTGATGGGTCAGGTGTGAGTCATCAGTGAGAGGCTTGTGATGGGTCTTGTGACGGGGAGGTTACATCCGGTCAGGATCATTGGGAGGTGAACTGCTGGTGGGGGGAGGGGAGGCTTGCATGGGTTGATTGAGGGTCAGTGCTGTCTCTATTATTTATTATTATTATTATTATTATTATTATTATTATTATTATTATTATTATTATTATTATTATTATTATTATTATTATTATTATTTATTGAATTTATATACCGCCCTATCTCCCTTACGGGACTCAGGGCGGTGAACAGGCGATAATAAAAACCACGATAAATATACACAAATTTCTGTTCTAAAATCAAATTAAATAACAGGCCTGCTCTAAAAATACCCCATACAAAACCCCCACTAAAACATAATCAAACTACACCAGGCCGGCCGCACGGAATAGATGGGCCTTCAGGGCTCGGCGAAAAAGGCGCAGGTCCGCAACTGTACGTAGGTCGGGGGGGTAGGTCATTCCAGAGGGCAGGAGCTGCCACAGAGAAGGCCCTCCCCCTGGGGGTCGCCAGCCGGCATTGTCTGGCCGACGGCACCCTAAGGAGGCCCTCTCTGTGGGAGCGGACTGGTCGAAGGGAGGTGTTTGGTAGGAGGCGGTCTAGTTGGCTGTGTGGTTGATTTGGCTTCTAAGGGGTTCATAGGCTGGTTGTAGGTCAATGTGTCTGTTGATGGTAATGAAACATTCGGAAACCAACCCACAAGCTCGGAGAACGAACCTTCACCCTCAATGTTACAGCTCTGTACCCTTTTTTACACTATGTCATCAGTGCAGAAATATATGGAACTTGGATTTTGGTCCCTGTTTGCATTCTTTTTGCCAGTATCTCTCTTTATCTCTCTTTTTTTTTAAAAAAAAAAAACAAACTGGAATATTTTTTGCTTTTAAAGCAACTGGTTTTGTAGAAATTAATTTTCTTTCTTCCTTTATTTCTGAAGCAAACCTTCCCGCCTGCTTTTATTTAAGCCCTCCAGAAAGAGATGTGGCAATTATATTCACTGTCAGATCTTTTCTGACTTTTCTTTTAAAAAGCTTGTAGGAAACTGCCTTGTGCTGCTTAGACAACTGCTACATCTTGCTCAACACAAGCCACGACGACCGCCAAGAGAGCTTTAGAAAATGCAAAGCATTTATTTAGAGCAGAAATTAATCCAAGGGATTTCTACAAAGGTTCTCTATCACTGCACCACTGTAATTGATAGATTTACTCCAGATGTATCTTTACTTCCACACCTTTATTCATTTATTCGCAGGTGTGCCTGTCCTCTGACGAACGACTCACAGGGAGGAGGTCCACTTCACGATACTTTTCTCTAAGTTTCCGTTCGTAAAAGACATCCTCGAAGGTAGGACGCGTTACGGAAAGTTGGTCTGGATTCAAGATGTAGGAGTGAGGTCCATGTCCATCAGGAGTTAATTGTACCGTTGTCCCTGACCTTAATCGTGACGATTCGTTGTGTCACGTAAACCACAACATCACATGACTCTGCAGCTTAGCGATGGCAATTCCAGCAGTGCTGGTTGCCTTCAGTATGCAAGGACCTGACATGACCCCAAAGTCTGACTTCCTGCCAGCTTCCCCACTGACTTTGCTTTCACATTGGAAATTGTGATCAGGTGACTGCAGGGACACTGCAACAACTGGAATTCTAAAGACTAATTGCAACTACTACTTGTTCACCACCATCATAAGTCTGAAAGATTGCTGAACAAGTGATTATTAACCTGTATTCAGGAAACTTTTAAAAACATGCATTTGGGGACTAGGAGTAAGAATGGGAGATGTCCCTGAATTCAGATGACTGACTTAGTTTCTCTCACAGTGTGACTGGAGGTTCTTTAATAGTTGGGTGGGATAATCTGTATTTAAAGACAACAGTTATTTCCCACAAACATTGATGGTGGAGGCTTTTTCACCTCTTTTACAATGTACAGATATATAGTATTTACAGGAATTAATAGAGAAAAACCAAAACTATTTAGCAGTGTTTCCAAACTTTCCAATTTGTATCTTTTTCTACTTATCTCCTAGGGCAGGGGTGTCAAATTGCCGCCTGTGGGCTGGTTGCATCATGTGGAGGCCACGCTCACTCCAGCTCCAGCAATGCAAAAAAAGTCACAATGTGTTGCAACACATCATGTGACGTGGCGAGTTTGACACCCATGCCCTTGGCCTATTTACTAGCCACTTCCTGCTCCATTGCTTAGTCACCAAGTTCCCCTTCTCCTCCTCTTTCCCCTTCAGTATTTCACTAGTAGAGAAGGCTAGGAAGGGAATTGGCTGGGCTACTTTGAAGTCTCCTCAAAGCTTTTCATCCTAGGATTTTGGACTTTGTCAGCTATGCCTCTATATTGACATTGCTGGGAACTGGATCTTCTTCCAAGTCTTCCAGTCTGGGGCTCCTCCAAGATCTTTAGACAGTGCTTGGCAGGCAGCTACCTCCCTCTGTCTTTGGTTTGCACCCAATGACCAATTAGATTCAAGCAAGATGTTTTCAGAATGGACACTTCAAATGTAGGTTGGTATGCAGCTGCCTTTTTCTCCCAGCCAGGTGACCTTGAAGCACCATCCTGTGACTGAGTCTTCACTCCTCTTCTTCCAGAGAAGTCTCCAATGAACATCTTCACACTCTTCTCTCTCTGGGGCCAGGAAATGGTAACTGCCCAGACCAGTGGTCAGATGTCTGTCCCTAAACACCAACTTTGCCTACAGTCTCTTCAAAGGCTCTCCATCTGTTTTGATATCTCAAGCAATGTAGATGTAGGAGATGACCAGCCCACTTTGTATTCTGTTGACTCTTATTTACTGCCAATTTGCTTTGACCATTAGTAGTTCTTATTCTTGTAGAGAGCATTAGCATACAATCGATCTATATCAGTGGTGGTGAACCGATGGCACGCGTGCCAGAGGTGGCACGTGGAGCCCTCTCTGTGGGCACGCGCCATCGCCCCAGCACACATGGTGTCTAAAAGTTCGCCATCCCTGACCTAAGGCCAGCCAGCCTGGAGCCGCCATTGGGGAGCCCACCATCCCACCCGCCAGAGACCCCCTGGATCTCTCCCAACTCTGCCCGGCTCCCACAGGTGTCCCTCCCCATAAGCAACATCAAGGTGGCCACGCCCACCCCAGCCATGCCCACCCAATCTGCCATGACTACTGCAGCCACACCCATCCAGTGGCCATGCCCACCCAGTCTGCCAAGCCTACTGTAGCTGCACCTGCCAAGTGGGCCATATCAACCCGGCGCCCGGCGATACATAAGTGGGTTTTGGGTTGCAGTTTGGGCACTCGGTCTCTAAAAGGTTTGCCATCACTGACCTATATTAATTTGAACTGCCTGGACTTCTGCTTTCCTGCGCTTGGCTCAAACATGGTAATGTGTTTCCCCCCAATATGCTGTCAGACTTAAACCTCTAAATAGAAACGATCCTTGGTATAATCCTTGGTATAATTTTATTAGAAGACAAGTGTATTGCAGTAATGTATAGCCAGAACTGACAATTGTGTGCCAAAATCTCTCCCTTAACTGTCCCCCCTGCCCATGACCAATTAGATGTTTTCAGAATAGAACTTCAAACGTAGGTTAGTATGCAGCTGCCTTTTTTCTCCCAACCAGGTGACCTTGAGGCAGCATCTTTGGGAGATACAGATATTAGTTTTGCTTTCCCACAAGTATTCCCCCTCCCATCCACCCTCTCCAGAGTTCATGACAGACTGTCACTGCATGGTAATGAAGCACACAAGCAAGCATAAGATGATGGCAGCTATCTCTCTGTCTCTCTCTCTCTCCCCTGCAGTATTATCTCCAGCAACCGAGAAGTTCCCTCCTCAGGCCCAAGATCCCCAACTAGGTTGGCCAATGAGAATATTGCCCATCTGTCCCACAAGAGTCCTGGCTAGCAGCCAGGGCAGCATATCTGCCACCAAGAGAGTAGAGGTTGCATCTCAAGACCATACCTGACCTTCCCCTCCCCATTTTCTTTTCTCACCTTCTGCTGACACACACCAGTACAACAGCCAGCCTGGCAATAAAATACATACACCATAAGATGTCATAGGATATTATGAATTCCGGCATTATGAATATATTTAAGTTAATTGTATTAATAATTAATACTGGTTTTGCAATTTTTTGTTCATTTTGATTATTTGAATTTTTCTAATATAAAATCAATCTATGTGGTTGCTAGGAGTCAACAGTGACTTGATGGAACACAATCTTCAATCAATGTTTTCTTGCACACTTCCTCAAGTTGCACCATCTAATTGACACAGAAACATTTGTAGTACAATAAAAAATATTCAGAAGCTCATAAAGTTCAAAGACTTCTTTGAAAAAAAATCTGTAGGAGGTAAAATAATTGAATTGCATCCTTTTTTAAAATTACATTTTCTCAGAGAAATATATATTTGTCTGTTCTTGCTATTCTTGGTTGTATTCTCATTTAATGGGACAGATCATTTTTCCTCAGTGCCCTCCACAACTGAGCTCCAGCCTTCAAATGAACTAGAATACAAATCAGTATAATACCTAACATTCAAGCCAACAGCTCTGCTGTCTGGTGATGATGGGAACTGGACCTTAGCACCCTGCTGAGGAGAGCTATTCTGCATTTTTGGTATTGGCTTTCTGCCTCTCCTGGAAGGCATGATGATGAATAGCTGAAGGTGCTTGCTTTTGACATATTTTTTTTAATTGATTTGATTAACATTCTGTCACTCCATCAGACCAGGATGAGTCAAACACAAATCCTGCTGCTGCTTCAACAATATTCAATATCCCTTCAATGAAAGAAATGCTCATTTGCTTTGCTTTGTGTTTTTTTAAAAAAATGTTAATGAGGTTAGCATTCTAATTAGTCCCAAGAATTGAATGGGCACTGGATTCTCTAGAGCCTTTGAACTTGAAATTGCTCAGTGTTATTGTTTCAAAAAGGGTTCCCCAAGGATGTTGAGACACAGAGTATGTCAGTATTTTGAAAGGTTGCAGCATAACACTTGGCCTTTAACAGTGCTAACACAGTCCTGATCCTTGACATTTTCTTATCTATGTCTCACACAGAGATAAGAACTGACACATGAACTCCTGTCTTATTTAAATATCCCATCTTACCATTTAGTTGGCCAATAAGCTGGGGATCAAACTTTCTACGAAAGCAAGAAAGTTTCCCAACTATGGCATCTCTAAGAGCTGAATCCTATAACCATCTGCTGGGCTTCAACATGCCTTATCTAGCTTTCTTCTCCCAGCAGGACCTAACCATGGGAGGATTTTCACTGCTATGTGGGCACTGCACTGCACATCTGGACTTGGCTTCATCTCTAATCCCCAATTATTTTGAATTAACAGTGTGTATAGAGGTAACTTCCTGGTATCTGAGGAAGGGAAATATTCCATAACTTATATGGATAAGTATTCCATAACTTATCTAATGATCAAATTGATCATTGCTGGGTGATAGACAAATTGCACACTACGCCAACAATTTGGAAGAGAACTCTGGTTATTTTTTTATGAATGAGAATGAAAATCATAGTAACAGAATGTTTAATTTCTGAACAAAGGAAAATTATAAAAATAAAGGTAACATTTCACTTTCAAATTTAATGTTAAACAGTATGAGAATTTATTTATTTATGAGTGTTCTCCTATTTATTTCTTTTTTCAAGTCAATTTAAAAAAAACCTTTGATTACCTTGGAATTCATTGTCCACAGAACTAGGGAAAAAAGCAAGTTTATTTCTTCCAAATAAACAAGATGCCAGTCACCTGCTTTATTTTTCTGTTAAGTAAAGGAGGTAGATGGATGGATACCAGAATGGATGAAAGCTAAATATTCTGAAAAGAAAACTTTTTGAAGGAGTCTGGAGTACAGATCTTGCAATACTTTGTGTTACACATTAGGACAGAAAAAAAAACAGTTTCTGCATGAAGTCCAAAATGTACCAATGGTTGAACAAAAAATGAAAGCGGCCTAGTCACCAAGAGCTGTTGTATTTCCTGGATATTTGGTTGCAAAGAACTTCCTTATGTGCTGTCAGGCAACCTCAAAGGACATCAAGTAAGGGTGAGCTTATTGAAATCTTTTCCTCTCTTTGAGAGTCATAACCTTCTTAACTGACCAGAAAAATCCTCTCTTCCACCTTTCAAGGATAGAGAAGTAAAGCACTAAAGCCCTTGAAGGAACATTCTGAATTCTGCCAAGGACCACCAGGCAACCACACACTTATCAGTGAGGAGTATAGGTGTCCTAGCACTTGCTCTAATTGGCTGGTTTGAATGAATTAGTCTCTGCTCCAGTAGAAAAGCCTCTTTGCCACCTGTTTGTATTTAACCTCATAAGAGGAGAAGATTTCATAAGGACCAGCTGGGATCATTTGCTGCTAGAGCCCATCAGGATTGGAAGATGATTTGGAGATGCATTTTTTTGGATCTTACTCAAGAGGCAACATGGCAGCCATTTTTGAAAACAGATGCAGTTGCTTTAAGGAGCTAAGTTATTAAAGTTATTGCAACTGTTAAAGTTGCTGCTCTTTTTTTCAGATTTGAGCAGAAGCTTTAAAAATGATGGGCTGCTTTAAAGAACAGCAAGGAAAAGTTATACTTAATTTGGACGTGAGACTTTTTTCCCCCAAATTATTTTTGAACCCTGCATAGCCTTACTGATTCCATGAATGAGGCACAGTAATGAGTGGCAAGGATTCTGTTTCTTGTACTTATTTGGACCAAGATTGGTATCGTAGATGGCAATCATCTTATTGGTATGATGATGATGATGATGATGATGATGAGGAGGAGGAGGAGGAGGAGGAGGAGGAGGAGGAGGAGGAAGAAGAAGATTATCATTCTATTGCTTTGCATGTACACTGAGAGCTTCCTCACTGGAGACAAATGCCTTGTGTGTCTAATCACACTTGACCAAATAAAGTATTCAATTCTATTCAATCAGACCCTTGGAACAGGACTGTGTTTGCAATGGAATACTGATTTGATACCATCTGATCTGTGTTGGGTTCTCTATAGTTGCCTATGGAGACAACTATAGTTACATTAGCAATATTACAAACTTGAATTACAATCCTAAGGAATTATAGTTGTAGAACATATGTTGTGAGAACTTTTATTGTCTCAGGATATTCCTTAAGGCTCCACATTCTGTTTCTATCACTTCCTTTGTTTTTTGTTATCTTTTTAACACTTTCTTCCCTCTCTCCAAACTTGTTGTAGGAGGGAGGGAGGAACTATTACTGAACTTGAACAGATGACTTGGAAAAGAGTTTCTCAGTTTCAGGCTGGAAAAAATGGGGCAATACAAAATATCAGTCCTTAATCAGTGCTGTCCAGGAAATGTTCTTGCATTTTTTCCTACTGGTTCATTTCTTTTTTAATTTGTTGAGTTAAATTGTTTCAAAGGCAAAGAGAATTTTGGACCCGGATGTTGTAGATTGTTGTTGTGCAAGTTCAGTGGCAAGCTGAACAAGGAACATGTGTGAGTGATTCATCCTTCATTGGCCAATACTCTCTAGTTTCCTCTGCTTCCATTAAATCCAAAAAAGTAGATTCTATGAGTGAATGCCTTCCATTAGGTTCTTGAGCCTAAATTCCCATCATTAAATCCTATTATAGTTCCACAATAAAGTATAGGCTTTTAAATCAAGAGCTAAGATCATGGCTGGAGGCTACCTTTCTGTATATAGCATTCATTTTACACATGCTTTATTTACACAATGCCATAATACAAGCAGAGCACTTTCTATACTCTGAGAATTAGTAATGCATTGAAATATCCCTCTGTGGTTGAATGCATTCCATTTGACAGAATATTTAATGAATAACTGAACCTAGGAGACAAAGTAATAGGGTTAACCATGTGGCAGTGAAATGGATTGCTCTTGTGAAAATTCAGGAAACCAAAATTCGATAGTTAGCTCAGGGACCAATGCAACATGTGTCACTGAGCAATAAAAAGATTCATAAAGGAGCAATAGAGGAAAAATGAGGAATCATATTTTGCACAGTTACATTAGCCCCAGGTGGAGCTTTCGTTCCATCACCACTGCAGTAACTGATTCTTAACTATACTTGAACTTGTTGCTACTTCTCTCTNCCCTCCCTCTCTCTCTCTCTCTCTCTCTCTCTGTCTGTCTATCTCTCATTCTCTCTCTCTTTAGTCTATACAGGGATTATGGTTACTGATGTCTAGCATATTTTTATGAAGAAAAACTAATCCACTTATTCTTGTTATAGAGCTACACATGGACAGGCCACTGTTCGAACCATATTAATAGGACAAGCAGAAAATAATTCAACCAAACTCTTGTAAACATGCATGTGTAAGATCATGTTAGGTATCCTATATCACTGTACTTTCATGAAAATTGCCTTTAGAGACCCCCTCCATTCATAGCGTTTTTTATTTAATATGTTCTCATTCTAAGGGTTTTTTCCATTAAAATATGAGTAATCTTACATACCAAATCACATGGACTCGGAAACAGATACATTAACATGACATGCTTCTGACGCCATGCAACGAAGTCACATCAAATTAGACAATTGACTTAATCTCTGAAAATTCCAAGCTAATGCCCATCCAAAGAGGTGAGGGATCTCAAGTTTGTTGAGATCATCCTCTGATTTCAGTTGTTCCTTGCAAACTAAGAGGTTTTTGGCCTCTCATATGCCTGCAAGATCGCAATAAGGGAACTCTCCTGTACCTGTATTAGACACTTTCAGGTGTTTCACTTGCCACAATGCAAGATCTAGTGTGACTGCTAAATCTTCCATCATATATTATAGGAATGCTATTGAGAAACTTTGCAATGCAAAACTGCAGCAGTTCTCTCTTATTGCCAACCATCATGTAGTCTTTAAAGGTAGTCCTCAACTTACAACCACAATTGGGACAGATTTTCCATTGCTAAGCAAGGTGGTTGTGAAGTGAGTCACAACCTCTCGTTCCAATCTCTCGTTGATTGGAAATATTTAAGCACCACTGGACAACATATCTCAGCTGCAGGCTGCACTGCATCTCCTGTACAGAACCAGGAGTTAGTTTGACCTCCAGTCTCAAATAATTCTATAATTTTATATAATTAAGAAGTGCCCTTTTCTCTAATGCTTGATCCCTTATTTTGAAGGTATAGCCACTCTGAATCTGGACACAAGCAATAATACAACTGGAAATACAGCATTTCCTTGCTATTCAGAGCAAGTCTGAAAGATGCACTTGGCTTGATGACTAATTAGCTAGACATGGAAATATTTCCTGGTTCTCAGAACTGGGCCTTGTACTTCATATCTTAGTTCCATTGGGCAAATGAAAACTATAAGAATTTCCAAGAAGCCTCTTGTTGCCAGTAGCAATATTTATCGGTTTGTTTATTTATAACAGGGACTCTGGCCACCAAACAAGGACTAAAATAGGAACCAGAAGAAAAGTTATCCCTTTCATTTAACCCTGCTCTGAGTAAAACAACAACAGAGCACTGAATGAATCTAAGTACCTGAATAAACAGGATTCTGCAGTTTCCCTCTTTAGGGTTCAAAGCTAGCAATGGTGCAACTACAGCCTGACTTAAAATCTAGAAAACTTCCTCCCCTCCAAAAAAATAAAAATAAAATCATGGACAAGTGGCAAGTAATGAGGGTAACAACAATCCCTTATTGATCTCCCAATCTGATTTGACCATGCTGAGAACCTCACTGAACTGTGTAACATCCTTTATATCAGGGGGCTTCAAACTTGGCAACTTTAAAACTTGTGGACTTCAACTCCCAGAATTCTTCCCCCAGCCCTGGCTGGCTGAGGAATTCTGGGAGTTGAAGTCCACAAGTCTTAAAGTTGCCAAGTTTGAAGACCCCTGCTTTATATTATTCTTAAATACACTTTACAGTTAATAGATGTTTATTACATAATTTTTACTTTAATAAGGGTGGAGCGCAGGAAAAGTTCATTTTTATTTAGTGAAATAATTAAATTGGTATGTTTTATTTGTTAAACTAATCTGTGATCCCAAATAATATATGAGATTATCATCCAAGAGGAAGCATTCCTCCCTTGTTGTTAGTTGCCAAGTCGTGTCTGACCCATCGCGACCCCATGGACAATGTTCCTCCAGGCCTTCCTGTCCTCTACCATCTTCTGGAGTCCATTTAAGCTCATGCCTACTGCTTCAATGACTCCATCCAGCCACCTCATTCTCTGTCGTCCCCTTCTTCTATTGCCCTCCTTCCTTAATAAGACCATTAGGTCTTAGGATCTAAAATTACCTAGCTTTATGGTGGCCACTTCAACTTGTATTATCGTTTCTGAATGGCAAAAATGAGCTGTTGCTTGACAATATGAGGGATTAAAACAGATTTGGGATGCCTTTGTATATGAAACTTGTACACTAGAGCTATCTGCTCAGAACTGCAAAACACCAAATGACCATTAGATGGCAGTAAAAACTAGTTTGACTGTGTCTTTTCTGCTATCTAGTGGTCACTCAGATTTCTTCAGTTCCATTTGGTAATCTTAACCTACAAGATAAAATAAAGTGCTGATACTGATTATTATTCTGTAAGTTCAATCACGGCAAAAAGAAGAGAAAAGGCTAAGATGTAATCTAAAGATAGTTGAAATTCTAGACACAGGTCTTCAGAAAGACTGTAAAATATTCTCCCAGAAGATTTTGCTGAAATAAAAGTTAGTTTTTTCAAAGTAAAAGTTGATTAGTGATTAATGGGTTAGTGACAATAAGTACAACTCCAACCATTACCTCCACAGGAAATCCCATACAGATAGTCCTTGACTTATGACAAGAATTGAGTGCAAAATTTCTGTTAAAGTGAGAGATTTGTTAAGTGAGTTTTGCCCCATTTTATTATCTTTCTTGCCACAGTTGTTAAGTGAATCACTGCAGTCGATAAGTTAGTAACCCGGTTGTTAAGTGAATCTGGCTTCCCCATTGACTTTGCTTGCCAAAAGGTTGCAAAAGCTGATCACATGACTTTGGGACACAGCAACGGTCATAAGTATGAACCAGTTCCCAAACATCTGAATTTTGATCACACGATCATGGGGATTCTATAAGGGTCATAACTATGAAAAATGGTCATAAGTCACTCTTTTCAGTGCTGTTGTAACTTTGAACAGTCACTAAATGAACTGTTGTAAGTCAAGGACTACCTGTATTAAGGTTCCACTGTGAACTTACGTTGGTGATTTCCAGTTTATGTTGCCTTGGATAGTAAATGCTTTATATTACACATTACTGTAATTACTTCAAGGCATGGAAGGCAAGGTTTGTCTTGGATTAAGCTCTGAGTCTTGGAAAACAAAAGAATTGACCTGACTGACCTCCAAGGCTCTAAATTGCTCTTCCCAATCAGTTTTGCTTCACTCTTTAAACCCACTTTATCAAGCAACGGTATATTCTGCATGACAGTTGCTTAGCTACCAGAACTCTTGCTTCAACAACTCTACAATTTTTAAATCTCACCAAGGGTCAAAGTCTATTGAATGACCCTTCCATCATTTTAAACCCATCCATTGGTATACATGTTCATTATTCTACCAGATCAATCAAGAAGACTGGAGAAGACATGTTACAATAGAGGGTCTATATATTTCAGTCCAAGCATTAAGATGTCTGTCTGTCTGTCTGTATTGACAAGATTATCACTGTCATTGTCTTGTCCAATACATTAAAAACAATAAAATACAGATAGCCCTCAACTTACAACAGTTTGAAGTTATAACAACACAGAAAAAAGTGACTTATGATCGTTGTTCACACTTATGACCGTTGCAGCATCCCTGTGATCACTTAATCAAAATTCAGACGCTTGGCAACTGACTCATATTTATGACTGTCCCAGAGTCATGTGATCACCCTTTGCGATCTTCTGACAATCAAAGTCAATGGGGAAGCCAGGTTCACTTGACAAATGTGTTACTAACTTTTTTTTTAAAAAAAAAATATTTATTCCTTTTTCACTATACAACAAAAATAAAAATGAAAAAAATACATTTTTCCCTTAACAGAACTGTGTTATACATCTCATATATATTATTTACAATTTATTTACATTGGTAATCATATCTTTTTCTTTCTCTGTTCTAGCCAATCATAACATTTGTTCCATATTTCATAAAATTCTGTTGCCTCCTTGTGTTTTAATTCTAGCATAAGTTAACTAACTTAACGACTGCAGTGATTCATTTAACACTGTGGCAAGAAAAGTTGTAACATGGGACAAAACTCACTTAACCACTTTCTCACTTAGCAACAGAATCTTTGGGCTCAACTGTGGGTTGTAACTAGAGGACTACCTCTAACAAAATTGTCATCTCTTGAAAAAACAACAAAAACCAATCAGAACAATAAGGAAGTTATTGGATTGCATGCTGCTGCTTGAAATAAAAAAGTTTACAGTTTCCTTCCATGGAAAAAAAAATTAAACAGTGCTTTGGTTTCATTTGAATGGGTTTAGCCTCTCAAAACCTCAATGAGACCTTATCATTTGTTTTTCATTGGAAGAAAAAAATGAGACCAGAACAGCCAACTCTGGAGAAATCATATCAGCCACTCTGTATGTGAGACACGAATGCAATGAAGCAAAGCTGAAAGATTATTTTAATACTGTAATATGCCTGCTGTATATTTGTGGTTGATATTCTCTCCGTAGTAGCATCGAATCGTGTGTGTGTGTGTGTGTGTGTGTGTGTGTGTGTGTGTGTGTGTGTGTGTGTGTGTACCTTTCAGACGTGTCTATTCTCTGAATACTATTTATCTACGGATGACACGATCGAAAGACCGAAATATTCTTAACCGTAATTAACCGAACGGATAGGAAACGATAATAATTTCGTCATACATTTTAATTCTACGGGATTTATATACGTTCAGTAAAGGACTCATACTATATTAATATCGGTTGGTTAAGTATTCTATTCTTTAAATTAGTCAATTTCTGGCCTTAACCAGAAGCCTTGTTCAAATTGAAGTCCACACACTCTTAAGTGGACAATGGGTTATAGCACCACCTGGCTACATATCACTGCATTCTTTTGAATTCCATTCTTCTGCTCATCAATCTCATGGAAATGTGGATTTTTCAATGTTTTCTTGTAATGTACAGTGCCAGAAATCCCATTTCTGTGATAAACACTGTACATAAGCCAGCAAGATAATGATAAAATTCATATATATATATTTTGTAGATAGTGTATGCTCATTATAGTTTATAGCATCATAGAATCATGGGACTGAAAGGGACCCTCGAGGTCTTCTAATCCAACCCCCCTGCCCATGACAGCATCCCTTGTACCATCCCAGACAAATAGTTGTCCAATCTTTTCTTGGAAACCTCCAGCAATGGAGTGCCCACAATTCTAAGAGCCAAGCTGTTCCATTTATTAATCATTCTCACTGTCAAGAAATTCCTCATTTCCAGGTTGAATCTCTGACCCGCTTCCACCTGTTGGTTCTTGTCCTGCCTTCAGAATAAATAGAATAAATCAACACCCTCTTCCCTGTGACAGCCCATCAAGTATTGGAATGCTGCTATGAATTCAGCCAACTGCATCCTATGCAACCAATTATGCTTGAGCAACCCATGGTTTAATGCATTGCATTGTTTCAATACAGTTATCTCAAAAGAGACTTAAAGGTCTCTTTTTTCTTCAAAAGGCAACTGGACTGTTTTTTTCCTTGAGCAACAAGAAGAAAACGTTTCACTTCTTATCCACAAAAACTCATCAGTTCTGATGGCCAGAGGAATGGAAGGATTGATACTGGCAGTTGATATTGCATGCTGGGGAGATGGAAGGATGGGATAGGAAGAATAGGAAGGGGGAAAAAGCACCTTTGAGACAACTATGACCTGGATAACTGAGAATCTCCAGAGTTTCAATACAGTTATTTCTAACACTTTAGATTAAGATCTTTATGCAAGCAACTCTCAAGTATTCCATCTTTGGGTAAGATCATCAATAATGCCCTTGTCTTAGGGCTCCAGTTGCACTTGAATGAAATTGACTATCCAGTTCAAAGTATAAGGATCATATGATGCCTCTACTGAAACATTTGCACTGGCTAACAACTTTCCAGACACAAATGGCCTGACTATGTAAGATAATGTGTCTCCTATTGTGAACTTCTTTGGTCATGCAGATCAGCAGCAGCAGCAGCATTTAGAACAGGGGTTTCAAACTGCCGGCCCATGGGCCGGATGCGTCACGCCAAAACTGCGCCCACCCATTGCCGGCAATGGAAAAAAAGTCACGATACGTCGCAAGTTTCACACCCGTGATTTAGAAGGTGAACATCCATCCAGAAGCTTGGGAAAGGGTCTTCTCCTGGGTGGCTTTCAGGCCATGACATGCTTTGCCCAGAAAATTATGCTTGGCTACCCTTCTCCAATAATTACAAAAATGGCAAAAGAAAAAAAGAACCTTCAAATGCTTATATTTATTTTTATAAATACTTATATTTATACTTCAGATCATTACTGGATGTTTCTAAGAAGAGACTGGACAACCACTTGTCTGAAATGGTATAGTGTCTCCTACTTGAGGGGGGGATTTGACTAAAAGACCTCCAAGGTCCCAGCTCTATTCTGATTGACTTAATCTCTTTCCACTTTGCCAAGCTTTTGACTGTTAATTGATTTGAAGTTTAATTCTGATTTACCTTGCATTGATTTTACTGTTATGCTTTATGTTTTGCATTAATTGTTATAGGTCACCTGGATAGCTTCATAAGCTGAAAGGCAGACTACACATTAATGAAATTTCATTCATTTCAAACAATTAGCAGAAGCCTTTCTTAGGCCTTTGGTTGTTTCAAATAATTAGTAGATGCCTTTCTTATTATTTTTTTCCTTACTCCACAAATAATTTATTATTTCTTGAAATAATTCTGTATTAAGCTTTTATATAACACTATACAATTCATAATTAACTCAAGGATTGAAAATCTACATCAGGGGTAGTCAACCTTGGCTCTTTTATGACTCGTAGACTTCAACTCCCAGAATTCCTGAGCCAGCTAAGCTGGCTCAGGAATTCTGAGAGTTGAAGTCCACGAGTCATAAAAGAGCCAAGGTTGACTATCCCTGATCTACATATATCAGATCCTCCTAACCAATCATTTTAGAAATGAATTTTCTTGCCTGAAATGTTTATGTTTTTGCTAATATTTCAAAAGACATTGGACAAGAACACTGAGGTCTTGTGAAATTCTACATGTTGTGAGATTTGGCCTGTTTTTTAAGAATTGTATTCTTATTTTTGAATCCTGGCTTCCCCGTTGGGAGAGGTGGTTTCATGGAAGGCAAAGCACCTTAAGAGTATTGCATTACCAAATCAGTTAAGACTGTGATTTCTCCATATTTGTTATGGAAATTAAGAAAGGGAAGGTAAAATGCAGGTACCTGACTCAAACCGGCCAGTCATTTTTTGTCAGTTGTGAGGTATATAATACAGGTAGTCCTCGAGGGTCCGTGACAATTTGCCACAGCCAACTCATCACGGCCAACTTGCTGCAGGACCACTCGCCATGGCCAACTTGTCACAGGAAAAGTTACACTAATATCAAAGAAATGGTGGAATAGAATCATTAATAAAGGATGCAAAAGGAGGGACAGAATGAAATGTGAATGGCAAAACTTAAAATAATTTTTTATTTATTTTAAATAGGTAAATAGAATTATTAAATTGTCCCTCCATGAGTTGCCCCCTGATGAGTTGGCTGTGGCGAGTTGTCCCATTCCCAGTCCTTGACTTACAACCATTCATTTAGTAACCATTCAACGATATATAAATGATTTATGACCAGTTTGCATGTTTACAACTGCTGCAGTATCCCTATGTCACGTGATCAATATTCAGGCACTTGGCAACAGGCATGCATTTAGGATGGCTGCACTGCCTCGGGGTCATGTGATCACCATTTGCAATCTTCCTTGTTGCGTTCTGACAAGCAAAGTCAAATTAGCTCAACAACCACACAACTAAAGTGATTCCCTTAACAACCATGGGGAAAAAAATAACAAATGGGGTTTGACTCACTTAAAAATTGCCTTGCTTAGCAACAGAAAGGTTGGCCTCGGTTTTGGTCAAAAGTTGAGGAGTATCTGTATTAAGCCAGGTTACCTTTGGGGACATGGAGAAAGGAAGATTTGGAGGAAACTCCTCCTGTTTGTGCATGACAACTGATATTTTTGATATCACTCTTCCTTCAAATTAGGAGATCCTTGACAATTGGTATCAATAACAGAACCCTGAAGTGAACATTATCGGTCCAGAGGAGATACAGTGTATTGGCCATTGAGATGTATTATAGAGGAGTATGGTGAAAATTCACTTCCTTTTATCTTGATTACAGTGATGTTCCTGCATTGTCCATTTGCCGTGGTTCTCAAAGGGGTGAGGTGGGAGAAGAGCACATCCATTTTTCTTCCAGCAAGAAAAGATGATCTGTGCCCTCCTAATTCCAACTGCATTACAGAAATAGCGCTCTGGCAGGTGGGACCGTGCTTGTGCGTCAACACACAGCAGCATCGCACGAGGCTTTGTTATGGGCTTATGCTGCCTGACTATGGAAAAAGCTATCTGCAAAGATCTCAAGACTGGCTGCCTGTATTTCTGCTCTCCGGTAGAACAGCAGGTTACCTAATTCAAATTAATGCAATATTAATGCATTTATGGACAATGAAAACTACTCAAGACAAATACAGTCCCATTAGAATAACTGCCCACTTAAAGAAATTGGTGTATTTTTATCACATCTATGGAAATTAATGATTTCCTACATTAAGACTAACCTCCTGTGCCCATTTACCTGCAAGTATTTCCAGTTATTCTATTTATTTATTTATTTATTTAAGTATATGGCTACTCATAGTAATTGTGTGGGTCTATCAATACATAAAAATGTATTAACAATGCAAAAATAAAAAGAGTAACTTGTCTCTACCCAAAAAAGATCAACAATTAAATACACATAGTGGAGTATGAAAGATACGGTGCACTACAATGTGATCTTAATGCAATTGTTAAATCTGCATAGATTTGCACATACAAAAGAGCATCCTTTTAAAATGGGGAGGACATACCACTTACATGTAGTATATTACATTTTATAAAACTTGTTAGTATTGTAGCAGCTATCATGTCAGAAAAGGTGTGTTTTTCAATAAGCTGAAGCAGTAAACAAAAACAGCAGGTAAAGAATGGAAAGAAAGAGAGGCAGTTTGGTCCAGTGATTAAGGTTCTGGCCTAGAAACCAGGAGACTAGGAATTTTAGTCCCATTTTAGGCATAAAAGGCAGTTGGGTGACCTTGGGCCAGTCATTCTCTCTCCCTCAGCCCAACTCACCTCACAGGGCTGTTGTTATAGGAGGAACATTATGTATGTTCACTGCCTTGAGTTACTTATAAATAATAAAGATGGAATAAAAATCTAATAAATAGATAGTAGGCATAAAAAGAATGCTCTAAAAGAATGACTTTCTTCCACTCCTGTGACTATCCTCCACCCTAATATTTTTCTGTATCTGAAGGCTTAATACAGTAGGAAGAATCTAGAAAGTAGCTACCAGGATTGGTTCCAAACCACTCTAAAATTGCACTAAACCTTGTTCTGCAGAGACATCCAATTCTAAATTTCATTCAAGAGAAGGTTTCTAGGGAAGTCTTCTGTTGATCAGTTGGGGATTTCATATTTCAAGATTGCCTGAAATGAGCAGACCTTTCCCCCCCTAGTTCATGTGTTTTAGAAACAATTTTAATTTATGAGATTTAGATATACAGGCAAGAGCCTGTTAAGTGTAGTCTTAAGGCATTAGGCTGGAAACCAGGAGACCTAGTCGTGTCTTAGGCACTAAGCCAGCTGAGTGACCTTCAGCTAATCATTTTCTCTCAGCAATAGGAAGGAAGCAATGACAAATTACTTCTGAAAAACTTGCCAAGAAAACTGCAGGGACTTGTCCAGCCAGTCTCTGAGAACTGAGGACGCAGTTGAACAGAAGAGGGAGAAACAGATATAGAAGCAATCTGCCTTCATCCACTTGCATAATGGCAACTTCAGTAGATTATTATTTAGTAAAAGAAAACAATTCACTACTGGACAGTTGATCAGTTTGTTTTATTACTAAGATTTCTATGCCATGACTGTAGCGAATTCTGGGTTCCAGGTTAATTTTCTGGTTAGTGAGGACCATTAGGCAAGACTTCCAAATCTTTCCAAAGAACCGACACATTGAAGTCTGTGTGATTTTAAGCACAATGGCTGTGTTTTAAGAATGAGAACGTGTTAGTTCACCTATGAGGCCAATTTACATTTAATGCTAAGCCATATATAATTAATGATTGTAAACACTTATATTGCGACTTAACATTATCTGGGAACTTGACCATTATGGCTTATTCAACAAAGCATGAATAAACAAATCTTGGCTTAGTGTTATGTGCTGTCAGCAATAGTTATGAGGTTCACAGTCCCTCGTACAACTTTCCTGTCACACATCCTTCCTCTTAGTGAACTGGTCTAAATTTCACAAAAACCTAGTATCATTTCAAAAAATAAATGTAAAAAACTAGAGTACATCTAGTAATAAGGACTGAGCGATATTATTCATTGTATTTGGTAAGCACACATGTACTAAGAAGGCAGACACTTGATATAACAATTACTACTGAACAGATCAAAGGTTTTCTGATGATTCATGTACAACCACAGGACTGCCAAGCTGTATTAAAATGAATATACAAACCATTGTTTTCCTCAAGAAATTTTGAAAGCTATATTTCTCTCTTATGGACCAGCATACTAACAGAAATCTTAGTACCTTCACTATCCTAAAGTTTGCAAGACTCCATAATTCCTCATGTAGAAAGAATCCATGACTGAGATGATATGACCTCTGCTTTTATTGCAATTGATCCTCCTAATTCTCCTCCATAAAGTGGAATCTTCTTAAGCCTCTGAGAAACAGAAATTATCTATCCAGTTTCTTCCAATCCAACTCTAAATGTAAATACATTTTACTCAGTTTACTAAAACTTGATATTGTCTAATTATACAGAAAATTTAAATGTAAATGGTCATAATTAATATTCTGGCAGATTGCAATGGCAAACATATATAATATTCATACACATTCAGTGTGGTCTGGGGATACGCAAACATGGTGTTGTTAGTTATGCAATATCCAATTCAGAACAGAACAGAAAAACAGAGTTGGAAGGGAGGTCTTCTAATCCAATCCCCGGCTCAGGCAGGAACACCCTATACCACTTCAGACAAATGGTTATCCAATCTCTTCCTTTCTCTTATTTACTCTGAAGGATCATGGAACTTGGCTAAAGATAGAAGATCCTTCTGTCATCTTTCCTTTCCAAATTTATTTTTCTGTCAAGGAAAAAGGTGAGTCAACTATTTGGGGAACCATTAAAGGCATCCTTGGAACAAATTAAGAGGATAGGAAAGAAGAAGGAGAAAATTAAGGGAGACAGAAGGTGAGAATTCCCACCAATGGAAACCAATTCTCCATACATTTCCATAAGAAATGTGCCAACTCTTTTTCCAATGTTTCCTTTGGAACAGAAGTTGAGCCATTAATTAACTGGTTCAACTTTATAGCATCACAGTCATGTGAGGCCAACTTTCGGTTGGTGGCAGCTTTCATAGGGCATGAAATTCTAATACTTCTAATACTTCCTTTGAGATATAACATGGAAATAATAAGAACTTGGCAATGTGTTCCTTCTTCTACTCATTGTTAATAGATTCAAAGTTGGAAGGGACTTAAGTATTGTTCTTTTGTTAAGATGAGTGCAGGATTTTTGTGTGAATATTTTAGCATTTTTGCAATTATTAATAATAGTTATGGGGAAAGGATTCTCTGCCTTTACTAATAGGAACTAACAGAAGTAAAAGACAAACTGCCATCAATCTGAGACTATCTCAGTATTTGGGCAGGTACTCACCTTTCTGTGATTGTTTCTCTAAGACCACTAGTGACCCCCTTGACCACAGTGCTAGCCTTTGGAGTCAATACCACCTGAGATATAAAAAAAGACCCCTTCTTCCTTCGGTCAATGATCGATGCCTGGAGAAACTGGATCAATTTTTCTGGATCTGTGGTGTTTGCCCAAGGAGCTGGCATCATTTGTCCTGGCCATAGAAATGGGACCTCTAAAGCCACTGGACTGTGATAAAACACCAAAACTTGATAATCCTTCTCCCACAGGTACTGGAGACAGACTTCATGGGCAAAGATGGGCGGGCACATTTTACTCCCAAAAGTGTCTCTGAGCATTTGAACCAGTTTTTCATGGTGGCATTTCTGCATCCCGTAGAAATGGTTGAAGTCCAACAAGACCACTTCTTTAAGATGGTCAGTGAGAAAGGCACTGATCTCCACCAGGCCCTCATTGACTTTGGCACTGAATAAACCATGAGCAAAGTAGAGTTCATTATCAGGGTCTCTAGGCTTTGTGGAAATCCGAAGGTCAAAATACCGTATCCCTGCTCCAAGCTGGCTTGTAAAATTCATTGTCTGTGTTGCAAGCCATTTCCTCATCAGCTTTTTAGCCACAGTTCCAAACACAGAGACAAAATTCTGGACAGTTTCTGGCTGCTCAGGTCCCACTGGAGAGGCCTCATCAATATAGAAGCTAAATGAATCATGAGACCCTAAAGATAATACAAAAGAAAGTTTGAAACAAAATCAGCAAGATTTAAACACCCATACGTGATATCATGTACTCATCAAGATCGCCTAACTATTCCATGAAAATATGCTGAAATTCAAATAACAGTACAATTTACTTAACTGTTTCATATTCAGGTAGATTTGTGGGAAATTCTGTAATTCGTACAATTAATAAAAGAAATGAAAACAACATTTGTGATTAAATGAAGATAAATATGAATATTTTAGAAGCAATTTTAATATACGTAAGAGTATTTTCTTTGATTATATCAGACATGAATGGATGTGTAATATACATATAAGATGCTAGTAGGAGAATATAATATAATAATTTAGGTTATTATGTTCTGACCTGATTTGGATTCAAAATTTCTGTCAGCTATGACACTTACTAAGTCATATCAAACCAATCTCTCTCTCTCTCTCTCTTTCTCCCTCCCTCCCTCCCTCCCTCCCTCCCTCTCTCTCTCCCTCTCCCTCTCCCCCCCTCCCTCTCCCTACTTCTATACCATCTTGAACTCTTAGAAATGCATGCAATGAAATAAGGAATAAACAAATCATTGAGGTAGATTACTTTGCACCATATGAACATTTTTCAGAATAAAGAATAATACTAATACAGAAGATTGACTAGATAGAAAAATGTCTGGATTGATTTCTTAGCTACAATACTATTGCATGTCCTTAAGTAACGTCTGTGCAGAAATTCTCCTGCGTTCTGGCATGGAATATGACTCAGCACTGACAATTGTTTGGTTTTCATCCATAAATCTTAGGTGAGATTGACTAGCTGTTGTTTGATATATTAGTTATACAGGAAATATAGGGGACTGATATTCCTCAGTGTGAACGAGGAACACAAATGATACACCGAAGTGCATAAACACAGCACCTGCTTAAAAGGAATTAGTTTTAAATGTCTGAGGCAACAAGTAGTTGTTCACTGCAACATTTGAGCAGCACATGACTTTACTGAAATCCTAAATTAGTGCTGCAGGTGAACAGAAGGAATATACTGCTGTTACCTCAGTCTCACAGAATGAGATCTATGAAGAGTGTATAATGTTGCTACTATCCTGCAGTTTATTGTCTATTTTTCTACTCTGTTGTTCAGAATGAAGTAAATACCTGATAAATCTATTAAATCTGTACCATGCACAACATCTTAAGAGCACACAATGACTATAAAGTTGGAGAGGGACATTAACCACCAAGTATGCTGGCTG
This sequence comes from Protobothrops mucrosquamatus, assembly GCF_001527695.2. Lineage (NCBI taxonomy): Eukaryota > Metazoa > Chordata > Lepidosauria > Squamata > Viperidae > Protobothrops > Protobothrops mucrosquamatus. Next base: position 60,860 of record NW_015387291.1, on the reverse strand, counting down.
GAAATGTTTAGAATTAGAATTTAAATGTTAGCAGCTTGGCGAAGGCAACTGTATAACTATCATATATGAAAACATACACCCACAGTATATTAGCAGTAGATATACTAGCACACTATTTGAATATGGAAAAATAAAATATCTCAATATCTTGGCAAAGTTAGATCCTCTCCCGTTTTTGAAGGAGAGTTATGCCAAAGAATGAGGGAGATGTAGAACTATACACCTACTCTGAAGAAGGTAAAAATTGCTCAGATTGAAGATTCAGCCAGTCTTTTCTGGGGACATCATCATGATCTCTTTCCTACTCCTTTTGCTTCTTTTTCTCCTCTTTGGTTATACAAAAGAGCATCTGTTTGCTAGTACACCACAAACAGAAGGAAATAGAAGAATGAGCAGCTTCGGGGGACTTAAATAACAAGGAGGCATACTCTATTTAACTGCAGCATTTTTTCTTGGGGAGGGGGAGAGAGAAGAAGGAAGGGGAATCACTGGAACATCATTTCAACCTTGCAATGAGCCTGGCTGTTTGAATCTTGTTCCACAGTGGTCCTGAGCCCTTGTGAATTAGTCTTGATTGCAGCCAAGGTTTATCAGAGACACAATCTAGAATATGATACCAGGCAAACAAAGACATTAACCTCAGGGGAAAATAAATGTGGATCACTGGCAGCAAATGAAATTTCGGTTCTCGTTTCTTCCAAGCCCCCCCCCCCCAAAAGACAGATATTTTTATTATGCCAGATTTCCATTTCAGTATCTCTCATCCCTGTGCTCATGGCTCTATGCTTCATTTACTTCTATCTCAGGGAAGCTTCCATCCTTACTTCAGTGTAAGTGCCCTGAGAGCTGAGAATAAGATTAAGAATAGACATCGCACTTCTAACAATAAAAAAGATTATGTGTTTTCCTCCTAAGGATTGCATTAAGAGTAGAGATGTGAACTTTATAACTCATTCTAGGCTGGGGGGACATTATCTAAATTAGGTAACCACTGATAAGAAGCAAGACAAGCAGCATTCCTGAGCAGTGTGGGGTAGGATCAGTAGGACCCCCATATCTGGGTTTAGTTTCCTATAGTTTCTTGGGGGAAGGCATTTCTCTTCCTCTTGTTTAGATGTCCAGGCGGTAAGAGTCAGTATTCCAGCATGTGCTCAGTCCACACTTGTGGAGTGCATTATTAAGTGTTTTTGTGAAGCCCAGGTTGCCATTCCTTTCTGTTTCTATGTACCCATCCTGCCACATCACACTAAAGGCCAAACATGGAGGGAATCATTCTTTACAGAGTGCCGTGGTGAATGTGAAAAATGCTAAATGGCTACTCTCATCTATTTAGATCTTGGAGAACAAATAACAACTAGTTAGCAAAGACTAGACCAAACCAAACAAAACAAACATCCATGCTATGTCACCAAACCTGAACTCCCAGCACCCTTCATCACTGGGCTTACTGACTAAGGCTGCTAGGAGTTGCCTTCTTTCTCCATGAAAGCAACCTTCCTTGGTAGAAAGGTCTAAATACCTTTCCTCTGTTGAGGGTATCTAGCAGCAAATGCAATCCTTGGATTGAAGAAAAGGTTGAATGACATTCTCTTAGAACTGGGCAAGACCTTATCTGGGATTCTGAACACACACACACAGAGAGAGAGAGAGAGAGAGAGAGATCCATGCTAGTCTGATCCATGCTAGTCTGATCCATGCTAGTCTGAAAAGCACTTGAAATAATTTATGTCATCCAATTATTTTCAACAAATAACAGCAAAAGAAAATAGAACAGAGAACTGGGTATCTCTTTCCAACTATTATTGCAGTTCATTTTATCCAGTTATATGCAACCTATTCAACCTGGTTATATTCTATTTTACTCCACAAGAGCAAGCATTCCAAATATTGGGTATTGACAATATTTATAGGCCATATCAATTCTAACGGTCTTTGGGCTAGAACAAGAAAGCAAATTGAAAATACAAAAGTCAGTAGAAAAGAATTAAAAAACTATAATCATAGGTGACTAAATCAAGCAGAGGCTGAAATCATACTGGAATAATTGTGCTTTAACCCTGTGAAGGACAATCCATGGAATGGAAGCCATTATTGCGAAGCTTTGTTGCCTCATCTACCTCCCATGAATCACACAAGAGGGGCCACCCAGCAGACTTTTGTTAGATGGCTAGACAAGCAGATTCAATTCTGGCAAGGCATTGCCTGATGTATTCTGGTGCTGTACTGTATTCTGTTGCTGTATAGAATAGGGGTCTTCAAACTTGGCCCTTTTATGACTTGTGGACTACAACTCCCAGAATTCCTCAGTCAGCGTGCCTGGCTGAGGAATTTTGGGAGTTGAAGTCCACAAGTCATAAAAGGGCCAAGTTTGAAGACCCCTGGTATAGAGCATTAAAAGTAATGACAAGGTCTCAGATTAAATGAGAAAAAGTACACAAAATAATTCATGTCATTAATAGAAATTTGGTGCTCAAATTTCTTAATAGTCTAGTTTAAGCAATTGGAAAATACCCATGGTGTCATGATGTGTTGGCTGTGCAGTCCACAACTCCTTTATTCCCAGATCTTTCCATATGGGGGAGGTCTGCATGGGATTCTATTCATATTCTTTTGATTGTAATAAGACCTCTTTGCACCCAGGGATCCAGTTAGTTGCATACTCTCCATAATGTGTGAGTAGATTAACACAAATATCTATACAAAATAGAGAACTGCTACCCAAACAACAACTGATGCATAATTGTTATCACAGGACAATGGATCCCTAAAGCAGAGGTTTCCAAGCTTGACAACGTTAAGAGTTGTGGACTTCAACTCCCAGAATTCCTCAGCCAGTCATACTGACTAGGGAATTCTGGGAGTCAAAGGCCATAAGTCTTAAAGTTGCCAAGTTTGGAGACCCCTGCCATAAAGAAAGCAAAAGAACTCTTAAAGTTAAAAGAAACCAGAAAGCAAGATAATATGGAGTAAAGTGGTTGGGACTAGGAAACAGAACTTCATTTCTAGAGAGGAGTAAACAATTTGTAGTATTTCAAGTGTTGTTGCATTATAACTCCCAGCATCCCTCGCCACTCCCCATAACCCTTATGGGTGCTGGGAGATATACAGTAGATCAGCAACAGCTAATGTTAAAACTCCTTAAAGAATCTGGGATATATACCACTGAGCCTAAAGAGAAAATGGTCACAGAGGATGAGAAGGAAAGGAAAGAGATAGAAAGTGCAAAGTCAAGGAAGCAGAGAATTGTAAGGACAAGACCACAAATTTCTGAAGATTATTGGAGGAACCAGAGTAGCAAGACAGAGGCTAGGCTGGAAACAATCCATAATGGAAATATCCCGATGTAAAGTATCAGAAGAAAAATACAATGTAAAATATTTTTCTTTCCTAAACATCTTGGATTTAGGTAAGATTTCTCTAAATCGATGTCTTTCAAACCTGGCAACTTTAAGATGTATGGACTTTAACTCCCAGAATTCCCCAGCTTGAAAAACACTGTTTTAAATGAATGCTCTGCTGATTGTTCCAAGCATAAACTAAGGAAAGAAGATAAAAGGAAGAAACAACAATGGTGTCTAATCTTGTTTCTATGAACAGTAATGACCTTATTCAACAAATCAAGTATTCTAATCTCTCTTGAAGAAAGTGATAAATATGGAATCCTATCATGTAGAACTCCTTGATCACACTGATCCAGAAGATTTCACATTCATGTCTGACATATAGGACCAAATGTACTTTGCAAACTCATTAACAAAACAGGTAGGGCTGTTATAAATGGGGGCCAATCCCATTTACTGCAACTTGTTTTTATTTTTTTCAGTTGCTTTGTCCTCTTTTAAGTGATTCATAAGGATATATTCAAGACAAGACTTTTAATGGTGCAAATGGCATTTAAATTGAATCAGCTATCAGTCAAATGGAAGCATTTATTTAGATGTGTCTATTTGCTCAGCATAAAATGTTTGCACTGCATCATCAAAACAAAAATAAATCAATGGTTAAAAAGCTCATTATTTCTCCCAAATCACATATAAGAAAGAGCAGTGACCTACAGCTAAGCAGTTAATCTGTTTGGAGCTGCCACTGTTGAACTGTGGGGGTTATAAAAACTCATTCTTCAAATAAAGAATGGAAGATCTTGAAAAAATATCTTTGATGGAAGTCATCCTTCCAGGACACATTAATTTGCACTTCCAGGTAGAGATGAGAGATAAATTTATAACCATCTATTCTCCTATGTGTTGGAAAGAAGATTAAACCAGAATTTCATTTCACTTTGGCAAAATTTGTTGTAACCTTTGATCCATTGTTCTCACTGGAATCCTGGATGTCTCCAATAGCTAAAACTGGCTACTCCAACTTATTTTCCAAGCAATCATGTTATTTATATCTTGCATCTAAACTTGTCCAGTGTGTTCTATGGTATGGGGTCTTCAGCTGGTGCAGAATGTCACAGTTAACATGCTGGCTAAACTCAATTACCCTAAATCTTGTTGTTTTCCATTGGATAAGACCATGGCTAGATTCCCACAACATGCTGAAACTCTAAGTAGCCAGCCCTATTTTAGCCAAGATTGAGGTTTTGTACAGACACAAGTTTCTCATCTACTACTTTCCTAGAGTTGATACTTAAGTATAAACTATACTTAAGGTTAGAAAAAAATATCCAAATCCAGGGCTCCAAAGAGATTTGTAGCTTTTCCCTGGAACTTGTCTCATTCGACTTTGAAAATGTTGTAAGTGTTCCAGTAGAAGAAATTATATGTAGTTCAAGTTCGAACTGTTGGATTCTTGATGCTCTCTGGACCTGGTTATTTTCTTGCAGATGTTTCAATAAAATGTTTTTCAGCCTGGTAATGAAATGCTTGCAAAAAACAACCAAATTCAGACAGCATCAAGAGACTAGCTGTAAATGTTAAGGAATGAATTTAGGAATAGATTTCTAAAAGGTTATGAGTCTGGTCCTTCAAAATAACTTTTCCATGTCCATTAATTGCTCAAACATTATAATACTGATGCATCACAGACTTTTATATCAGCCTAGTTCAGTGCTTTGCCTTTGGGTGCTGTTGTCATATAGCCATTAAAATGTTCCTGATTCATATATTTGTTCAACCATGTCCTTCTCCATTGCCCCTTTTATAGGGATTGTTATGCTTTACTTGTACTACCCATTCTACAAGTTAATTCAAGGAGAAAGCTAACTTCTGCTTCATACTTTGACTGTTGATGGAAGATTATATGAAATGTTAAAGAACATGGCTAGATATATTAGTTCTTAATACAAAAAGGTGACTGTGTATGCATATACACATACGTTTGGGAATATATGTGTATAGATATTTTATTCTGGTCAACTAACTGTCATACATTTTTATTTGCTATATATTAAAAGTAACTGCAGAATATTCTATATTATTATTATTATTATTATTATTATTATTATTATTATTATTATTATTATTCTACTAATTATTTTTAAGTTTCTCCAATAAAACATTCTTCCTGTTTTATAATGTAGAATGATATACAAACAAAATTGAATTATGCTCATGTCTGCTAAGAGACTGAGCTATATCAGCTTAGACAGACGTGGATGCTAATGGATATGGGAAGGTGGTTTTTTTTTTCTTTTTTAAAACTGGAAATCCCTATCTTCCAATAACATGGGGTAACAGGACACTCAAAATAAGTAGAGCAAAGAAGTGTAGTGAGAAGCAAAGCGTCTTCCTCAAGGAAAAAACAGTCCAGTTGCCATTTGAAAAAGCACCTTTGAGACTACACCCAAGATCTGGAGAAAGACAAGTTGTGCACAAAACTGAACAAAGATACTACTTTAGATAATCCAAAATTCATTGTATAGTATGTACTATCAAGCCCAAGCCAGAGATGACACTGCAAAATCCAATCAAGTCCAATCCTTTACTTGCTTACACCTAATGAACAGAACCTTATCCACACTTGTCCTTCCAACCAACTAGATATATCCTGCGAGAGTCTAAGATATGGCTACTCTGAACCTCTACCCCTACCCCCACCCCCATTCTGCTTGGGACTGTTCAGTCTCTTAATCTGGATTCTCTTTGGGAAAGCTCCATGTCACCAAAAGCCTCC
>NW_015387291.1:36343-54634 GCF_001527695.2 Protobothrops mucrosquamatus | reverse complement strand
TAATAATAATAATAATAATAATAATAATAATAATAATAATAATAATAATAATAATAATAATAATAATAATAATAAAGTTGGAAGGGACCTTGGAGGTCATCGAGTCCAACCCCCTGCCCAGGCAGGTAACCCTATACCATTTCGGACAAATGGCTGTCCAGTCTCTTCTTAAAAACTTCCAGTGTTGGAGCATTCACCACTTCTGGAGGCAGGTTGTTCCACTGGTTAATTGTTCTCACTGTCAGGAAGTTTCTCCTTAGTTCTAAGTTGCCCATGCCTTTCTAAACTTTTTAACACCCACCCTGAAGACACTGCTAGGCCTAGGGACATTAACAGAACTTGAGTGACTTGCAACTTGCTCTTACTAACTTTCAATTTTCTTTTTGCAATAATATTGAGCCTTTTTAGCCTCTCTGACAAAAAAAAAATGAAAATTCTATATAGTTCTACCAGTCTTAATAGCATTTAATTAAGTTAATAAATGTAACATTTTCTAATTAAAAAGCAGCAAATGTATGAGGTATTATTTATCTGTCAATATAATTATATAATAATAGATTTTGGCAGTGGTGATAGAAGGAAAAAAATCTTTGCAGAACAGTGCTCATGTTACACAACTAATTTAAAAAAATGGATTTTATGATAATTACTGGAGCTCATCCCTAAAGGAGGCCTTCTGGTTCTTCGGCTTCTTTCTTTTTCCTTTTCCTATTTTCTTCCGTACAATCTGTACTGTTCTTCCACAAAATAAGGCAGATTTGGATGTATATTTTTAGACTGTCTGCAGAATTTAGACTGTCTGCAGAATTTGTATGTCTCTTTCCTCTGACTTTTGTGTGATAGTTTGTGTTAAAATTGGAAAACATTTCATAGCCAGTACGGATGTTCTAAATTGAGAAGAATCCGAACCCCTTTCCTGAGATCTTTTGTCTAAAGCATTTGTTTTGTTATAATAGTGTCTCAAGACGTTATACCAGATTTGATCTTTCTTCTGGCATTCCTAGGCCAGGAAGCAAACCTGCCTTGCAAATGTGAAGGGAGGGGAGGCTTTATGGAGATTAAAGAAGATGTACTTGATGGAAATATGTAGGAACCATTACCTAGGCGAAGGTAGGTAGCAATGATCTGTAAGGAGGAGAAGGAGGAGCTCCTTCTCCTCTCCTTCTACTCCTCCTCAATGACGTCCGTTCTAAATAAAGTCAGGGTGATCCATCTGGTCTGGTCCTTCAGTTAAGGGGTCCTTCCGATTTTGATGGAAAAAACTCTTACCGATATTATTGTCTTAAACTAATACAACGTAGAAGAGGGAGAATCTCAAGTCACTCAAGAAGAAGAAGAAGAAGAAGATCTTCTTCTTCTTCTTCTTCTTCTTCTTCTTCTTCTTCTTCTTCTTCTTCTTCTTCTTCTTCTTCTTCTTCTTCTTCTTCTTCTTCTTCTTCTTCTTCTTCTTCTTCTTCTTCTCCTTCTCCTTCTCCTTCTCCTTCTCCTTCTCCTTCTCCTTCTCCTCCTCCTCCTCCTCTTCCCCCTCCCCCTCCTCCTCCCCCTCCTCCTGACATCCTTGAAAAATATAAATGGCTAATAGACCCCCATCTATAGCTGCAGTAGATCAACTATTCAGTGGTGTCCTGCAGGATGCCTTAACATTCATGCACAGGCATTTATAATATGCATTATTAGTAGAGAGACAAGATGCATTAATGCCCTGCTCTGAGATTTATATTCCAACCCAAAACCTACCAGACAAGATAAATGGTGAAGAATGACAATTGCCCAAGGATCTCACACCAAAATGTATGCCCCAAAAATCATAAAGACAGGGACACACTAGGGATATAAGGACACTAATAAATGTTGATAATAACTTCAGCATTTAGAGCTAGAATGGAGAATTTTCATTCAAACACTATATTCTCTCAGGGCTGAAATATTAGAGATGGTTTGCTGTATGAGGAAGAATACTCCTTTTCCCCGCTACTATTCAATCTCCATTCAATCTCTGTCATATTCCTTGAATATTTCCCCTTCCTTCTTAGCATTCTTTCTGAGAATTGTTGAGGGTGTGAACTTCCAGGAGTTCCAAAAAGGTTCCACACCCATTTGCACTACCCAGGTCACCCTGAACGCACAGATAAACCTCCAAGTAGCCTTAACAACTCTCAGAAAGAGTACTAATGACCAGATGACTGCAATGAATATAAATCCTTCCATTCCCCACCCCCACCATTCAGTCAGAACTGAAGAAGCTTCTTGGATGAGAAGTGAAAGGTCTTCAAAGAAAAAACAAAGAAAGTCCAATTGCCTCTTGAAAAAGTACCTTTGGATCAACCATGACCTGGATGACTGAGAATCAGCATAGATGATACTAAGCTTGTTCAAGTACAGCTAAAATACCATCACACTATCAGATGAAGTCTTGCTGGTCCGCTAGGAAAAACTAGTTGCTTTCTTCATCTCTTCACGAAGAGATGTATCTGATCAGGAATTATATACTAAAAGTTAAATTGATGGTCTCAGTTGTTTACCTTATGTTCAGACTATCCCCTCTGGTACATTAGCAGCTTCTCTGTTCTCCCATGTACATATGATGATGACAATCATAAATTCCTGTCACAACAAGTGCATCAGAATTTTGCTCAGCAGTTATTCTAAAGTAGTGTGAATTAGGGGTAATTAAAGCATGTACCCAATGTACAAAATGGCTCCTTGCCAAGAGAGAAGGAAGAAGAAAGAAAAAGACTTTGTACATATTTTAATTTCTTATGGCTACACTGGGATTCTTCCCACCCCACCCTCTCCCATCAAATCTCATTTTACAGTTGAAAGATAATAAGAAAAACAAGAACTGCTTTGGGTTTTTTGTTGTTGTTTATATCCCTTTATGTTCACTTTGAATGAAAGCTTTTGTAGCTTCAAAGAAGGAAAGCTGAATATTTATTTTTCAATGTTTCCAACTAAATACTTTGTCCGAAGACTTTCCAACTAAATATTTTGTCCTAAGATGGATAGAATATCACACACTCATTGTATCTGCTGGAGTAAGCCAATTTTATAGAACAACGGTGTTTAGATATGGGGCTCTCAAGTGGCCACAATGAGCCCTCTGAAGAACTTCTAGGCACAAAAGCTCACACAAGCAATTGTTTGAGATGCCCCTGAATACCCAAAATCCTATATACACAATTTAAAAAATGAAAAAAGCAACTATTGAAGCTTTCCCCAGACTCTAGGCTGTAGATATGGCAACTTTGTGCTTGAATGTTCTTTCTGTGTGAATGTACATATCTGCACACAGACTGTTTTCCTGAACACAGAAGAAAAACAAGAAAAATACTTGGGTGAATCCCTTATCCTAATATCTTGACTTTCTACATTCCAAGAAAGTTACTTTCTACTCAGAAGATGAGGTGGTGTGCACAATATCCCCCATTCTCTAAACAGACAAAATTCAGGAACTTTGAAAACATTTGATTGCACTGATTTTATAAAGGCAAAGAACCAGCAGAAGTTTTATTCTCCTGTATTCAACGTAATCATCAGCAAAGACCTGCAGAAGTGAACTAGATTATCATGCTTCCATGTAAAAGGAATTCAGAGGTAAGTATGACAATAATAATTACTATTTTCTCTGAAAGTATATTCATTGTCTGGAGTAGCGTCATTCACTTTCCATGCAGAATTTGATTTGCTGATAAATAATCATATTTTTTTATGCTGTGACTGACTTCCATAGTCACTAAGATTACTATAATTATCTAACTGCAGTGTTCTATCTAACTCAGTTTGTATATGCTCTTTACATTTATTAGGAAAGATGGATGAATATTTGCACAATGCAGTCTGCTTTTGTGCTATGTGAAATATGTTTATATGCCATAAATCCTTTATCCTCAGGTACCCAGTAATGAGTCCTATGTCCAAGGATGTTCTCCCAGGCATTTTTCAGTATCTGAAGACAACATTAACCATTAAAATTGGCTTACCAATTATCAAACAAAAGAAGGAAACAAACAGTAAGTAAAGAAACCAATTGGTTAAAAATTCTAAAGATTTCTAAAAATTAAAGCCTCTTCTATTTATATCACTAGATCACTGCTTGACCACTGTTGTCTTCTGTTATTCTAAAAGATGTCTCCCTGACTCAGAAAACAAACATATTAACAGTTTGGAAGAACCCTACAGCTTGCAAAAGCAAAACATGAAACCAAAAAACAAAGTGGTAATATCTCAGGTGGGAATAGTAAGAATACAAGTTCAGAAGCCCATGAAATGCTGATATACCATTAAAAGTGAATAAAGGGAAAGAGAAATAGATTGTGAAGAGCTTCAGTCCATATCATAACATTTGCAGGTTCTACATGTCTTAGTATGAGCATGTATATTCTCTGCCATATGTCTAAGCTCTTTTTCTAGGGAAAAAAGAGAAAAGGCCAAGATTCTGCACTATAAGAACAGTACAGTATCGTACAGTATGGTTCTAATTTCTATTCATCTCAAAACTGTGGCCTTACTCAACACAATATTTAAATTGCTTTGCTGTTCATCATAAAAATGACCATCAGAACATTGATTATCTATGCTGCTAGACTGAATGCTGCACCAAGTACATGACACATGAATTGATGTGTTGGCTAGGAGATGTTATTAATTTAGCAATCTCTGTTTACTGAATCAAAGTACTAGCAGATTTAGCTGGATAACATGGTGTCTCTCCTTCTGTTTAAAAGTGGAGCAAAAGATACAAGAATTCTTGCAGAATGTGGCCTGTTAGTATAAAATACAACATTAATCAGGTGTTTAAATTCCATTTTGGAAGCAAAGAAAATTGTTGTTACACAATCAAAAAGCCAGAAAAATATGCTACTTTCATAATCTGGATATTTCATGCTGCTTTCATAAGCCTGGATATTTCATGCACAGATATGTACAACTGGCTGAAAAATGTACACTACAATTGTTATTCACAGTAGGCCTTACTGCACACTAGTTAGTCCCATTCTCAAGAATTTTTGATTTGGCATAAAAATGTACAGTGTGTTAGCCATCCTGTGTCTAATTTCAAGAGCATTTCAAGGATATCTCTTCCTTATAACTGCTAGCCTTAAGTGCTGACAGAGATACCTATTATCACTATCAGGATATGTACCCTAGTAATCCCAACCCCATATCAATAGCATACCATTATTTATTTCAGAACTTGAAGTTTCTATTCTGCAACTCTGGCCCATTCATCTATCAAGTCTGGATTTCTAGGAAGCTCTACCATTATCCATTCATTCCAAAGTGAAGCAGAATTTAACTTTTCATACAGAATAACAGAGTTATCCAACCCCCTGCTCAGGCAGGAAACCCTACACCATTTCAGAAAAATGGTTGTTCCAATCTCTTCTTTAAAACTTCCAGTGTTGTTGGAGCATTTGCAACTTCTGGAGGCAGTTCTAATAGTCAGGAAATTTCTTTAGTTCTAGGTTGCTTCTCTCTTTGATTAGTTTCCATCCATTGCTTCTTGTCCTGCCTTCGGGTGCTTTGGAAAATAGCTTGACTCCCTCTTCTTTGTGAAAATCCCTTCAAGTCCAGTATATGTATGGAAACTTCCAAAATGAGATTCCAACACAGAAACTCACAGCCAAAATAGGCAGAAACAATTCCACCAGAACATGATGAAATATACGGAAAGTGGATGTTGTGTACCCTTATCTTCCTCTCTAAAGGAGAGTCACCCAGACTCCATTCTTCTTAGAGAACTGAATCTTTGAACTGTGAGTATGCAGTCTTGACGAGTTAGGATGAATGGAAAAAGATAATCATATTTGCCTTGCAGATGAAGAATGGAAGCAAGAACCACTTGTAAATTACTTGATAGCTGAATTTGGCCAGGCAGAATAGAGAAAAACAATGCTCTAATCAAATCACTCTCGCCTAGCCATAAAAAAATGCTGAGATGCTAAGTCCAGGCAAGGGAACAGTCAGTTTCCACACTAACTGTTTGAAAACATAAAGCAGCATCCCAGGGCTGGCATTTTTTTAATCATCTTTCCTCAATGCCCTTTGCCCAATAAAAGCTTTCAACCTGCCATGATTTGCAGTCTGTTCCTCCTGTGGGTCTCAAAAGTGCCAGGATGTCAGCCCTGAGCATAAATTTGCCCTTTATAATCCTAGTGATTGCCTAGTGGCAATTGCCATTTCCATCCTGTTGTTTTTGATGATTGCAGGACGAATCCTTAGGTTCTTTTGCTTTTCCAGTCTCAGTACATTTAGCACTTTGTTCTTAATTCTTCCACATTTCAACTGAGTTCACACTTAGCACTAAACCATGATCTGTTGACCCAACAGCTAAACCAAAAGACCAGAAGAATCAGCCTTAATTTTACTGATCAACCAACCCTACAAACTCTGCAATAAAACAGTAACTAAAAGCATTAAAAATACTCTCTCAAAGTTTAGCCCAGATAAACCTGCATCTCTTAAGAAAAAGAAAAGATACCTATATACAGTATTCTAGGTATGGAAGCTAATTGACCTGGCACATTTCTTTCAACTGTGAGAAAAATCTTATCACATAGGCTGTTCTGCCCTCTCCACAGCAAAAGAGTTCACAGGGAAAAACCAAGAAGGCTGGGGTTTTTTTAGTCCTATTGCAGCATCAGACATCTGAAGGATTGCCTAACCATATTTCATGATGGGATTGCCCTGAAGATTTTGTAAAAAAAAAACCAGGGATGGCTGAGACAGCTTGAGACTAAGGTCTTAAACCATCCTGTTTTTACCTTGCAATAACTACTGTTTTTGTAACTAGCACATAAATTTGGGGGGGAAGAAGACTGAGTAACATTTTGAAATGATGTAACATTTTGAGATGATGCAATTTAAAATGATAAAATCCTGGATCCTCATGTAAGCTTTAGAATAGAATAGAATAGAATAGAATAGAATAGAATAGAATAGAATAGAATAGAATAGAATAGAATAGACCTGGGACCTTGGAGGTCTTCTAGTCTAGCCCCCTGCTCAGGCAGGAAACCCTATACCATTTCGGACAAATGGCTGTCCAGTTTCTTCTTAAAAACTTCCAGTGTTGGCACATTCACCGCTTCTGGAGGCAGGTTGTTCCACTGGTTAATTGTTCTAACTGTCAAATAAATTTCTCCTTAGTTCTAGGTTGCTTCTCTCTTTGATTAGTTTCCATCTGTTGCTTCTTGTCCTGCCTTCAGGAGCCTTGGAGAATAGCTTGACTCTCTCTTCTTTGTGGCAGCCCCTGAGATATTGGAACACTGCTATCATGTCACCCCTAGTCCTTCTCTTCATTAAACTAGGCATACCCAATTCCAGCAACCGTTCCTTATATGTTTTAGCCTCCAGTCCCCTAATCATCTTTGCTGCTCTTCTCTGTACTCTTTCTAGAGTCTCAACATCTTTTTTACATCGTGGTGACCAAAACTGGATGCAGTATTCCAAGTGTGGCCTTACCAAGGCATTGTAGAATGGTATTAATACTTCGCGTGATCTTGATTCTATCCCTCTGTTAATGCAGCCTAGCACTGTGTTGGCTTTTTTGGCAGCTGCAGCACACTGCTGGCTAATATTTAAGTGATTGTCCACTAGGACTCCGAGATCCCTCTCACAGTTACTACTATTGAGCAAGGTACCACCTATACTATACCTATACATTTGGTTTTTCTTGCCTAAATGTAGAACCTTACTTTTTTCACCATTGAATTTCATTTTCTTAGGTAGTGCCCAATGTTCACGTCTGTCAAGATTTTTCTTTATCTTAAGCCTACCTTCTGGAGTGTTGGCTATTCCAGCCAGTTTGGTGTCGTCTGCAAATTTGATGAGTTCCCCATCTATCCCCTCATCCAAATCATTGATGAAGATGTTGAAGAGCACTGGGTCCAAAACAGAGCTCTGAGGCACCTCACTACACACTTCCCTCCATATAGATGCAGTTCCATTGAGGACCACACGCTGAATACAGCCAGTCAGCCAGCTATGAATCCATCTGGTGGTGATGCTATCTAATCCACATTTTTCTATCTTATCAAGTAGTAGGTAGAGGTTTACTTTATCAAATGCCTTAATGAAGTCCAAGTAAATTATATTCACAGCATTCCTCTGGTCCACTAATTTTGTCACCTGGTCAAAGAATGTGATAAGATTATTTTAAAGATAATCAAATTCAAAGGCAAACAAAAGAATGAGGCAAATTTGTGAATACTACAGTTGCAATGTAGATCGGAAGTTTCATTTTGAATTACATTCAGAATGATTCCCAATATTTCGCCGACATGTTTCTTTTCCCTTCTCTCTTCCATACAATACACAAATTCTGAAATATGCAATTTAATGAGAACTCTATGGTAGCTACTCCTACCCAGATATGTAATTCTCACTCAGACATGTAATTTATATCCACAGTAGAGATGCACCTGAAATCCTATCTACCCTTCCATGAGAGTAAATCCTTCTCCAAAGCACCTGAAGGCAGGACAAGAAGCAACGGATGGAAACTAATTAAGGAGAGAAACAACCTAGAACTAAGGAGAAACTTCCTGACAGTTAGAACAATTAACCAGTGGAACAACCTGCCTCCAGAAGTGGTGAATGCTCCAACACTGGAAGTTTTTAAGAAGAGACTGGACGGCCATTTGTCTGAAATGGTATAGGGGGTTGGACCAGATGACCTCCAAGGTCCCTTCCAACTTTATTATTACTATTGTTGTTGTTGTTGTTGTTGTTATTATTATTATTATATTATTATTATTCCAGAGGGTAGACTTCTGCCTAGACACACACAGGGATGCACTATAAATCCATGGTGTTGTGCAACCTTCTGAATACAGCTCACCTCTCTTCTTTGGCTGCTAAAAATGACTTCCTATCGTGACGTTCAAAGAAAGCCCATTAAAACTCATGCCTTTGGCAGGCTGGGGGGAAGGGTGTTGCATAACACAGCATATATTTTTTGTGACAGAATCTATTTTCAAACACATTGATGTATTTATATCCATTCCCAAAGTTTGCCTCATTAAAGTGCCTTAGCAAGTGTATTAAAATTTATGCTTCTTGGCCTCCAGCCCCAAATTAGAATAAGCAGCTCGTTTTAAAAGACTGTGGGCATAAAATCAACTATCTTGGATAGAATGAGTTCCAGAGTGGTTGTCTTTCTCTTTTCCAGGAAAAAAATGTAGGTTCATCTCATGCAGCTGCCTATATCGCCCTCCTCACCCTAATCAATTTTGCATTGCTCTGTGATGCCAGCATGTGTCCCCTCCTTGAACTGACCCAGGCTCCCTCCAGCCAGCCATTACTGCAGGAGAAACAAAACTGAAGGCAACCTTCGGCTTCTCCCACTCTACCTTGCCATCTTAAGCTTTCATAACCAAAAAAAAGAGAGAGAGAGAGAGAGAGAGAAAAAGGACAAGCCAGCTAGGGAAGAGAAAACATCTTTGTGGCAGGGAAGGAGGGAAAGTAAGTAAACCAAGGTATCATCACACCTGGACTACTGGAGAAAAAGAGAATTATAGAAGTGGGATGTCATCAATGGAAAGTTCCTTTTGCATCAGCAAAAAAAATGCTGCAATATGGTCTGTGTTTCCTCTGGAGCAGAAGACAAGCTGATCAACTTGTAAAATTGTGGCAACCAGAATTTACAGAATGTCATGCATGTGCAATGGTCAAAAGTTCTCAACCTTTGCAGGATCACAACCTCCTAAAATAAGAAATCTCCTCTTGTGAATAAGACTAATGGTTGTACAGGTAGTCCTTGACTTACAATAGTTTATTTAGTGACCGTTTGAAGTTACAAAGGCACTGAAAAAGTGGCTTATGTCATTTTTCACTCTTACAACCATTGCAGCAACCCCATGGTGATGTGATCAAAATTTAGACACTTGGCAACTAGCTCATATTTATGATGGTTGCAGTGTCCCTTTTGCCATCTTGTGACAAGCAAAGTCAATGGGGAAGCCAGATTCGCTTTACAACTGAGTTACTAACTTAACAACTTTAGTAATTCACTTAACAATTGCAACAGAAAAGGTTGTAAAAATGAGTCAAAACTCATTTAACAACTGTCTTGCTTAGCAACAGGAATTTTGGGCTCAGTTCTGGTTGTGTATCGAGGACTACCTGTATTTGATGATGGTTCTTCAAGAAATACATATACCACAAATGAAGGCAAATATAACGTGTCCCAGGATAATATTGCAGGATCCAATCTGGGTCAGTCACTGGGACTCATGCTGGAGCCCATCCTCAGGGAATTTCTCTCTATCAGAATGTGTGCTTTGGGCTATTCTATGTGTAGTTGGTTGGGTGTGGCTTTTTATTTGTTGATTGGGATGTTGATGACCGGCTATTAAGTCATTGGCTGTTTTTTCCTTGTGCTGCCAAGTCCTCGGTTCCTAAATACCTGATAAGCTGATAGTAAATCAGCATTCATGTTGACTGACAAGGAGGCAGTTTCCCAGGCTTCAATCATTTCCCTGGCTAACTTTGTACTTGCTCAACCAACAATCTTAGAAGTTGCAAAATTGAATATATGTCCTTTTTCATTACAATTGCAGACTAAACCTCTGGTCCTGATGACAGACCCGGATTGGATCCTGCAATACATACATATTTTATTAAAAGATAAGTAGCTTTCAACATAACTTTCTTGACTTGATCATACTTTTATCAGTGGAAGAATACATTGGTATTTGGGGCTTTTTTTGTACCACCTAGTAAAACCATTTCTATTTGACATATTTTAACTGATTAAAGAACTTCTTTTACACATATGCTTTGTCCATTCCAAACTGTATAGACAGATTACTACATGCTATATCAGAAGTCACCAGCCACTAGTAAACAATCAATCAAACATAATGCCACTTTAATAACTTAGCCATTTCTCAAAGCTCACTTCAGGTTTTGCTTCCCACTTTGTCAGAATAAGCCCATTGCAGGCCATAGATTGGGCATCTTGGTAGGTTGCAAGCAAGAGAAGGGCTTGCAAATTTTTCTAAAGCTAATTAGTCTTATGGAGGGAAAGCAGGATGGGTACTAAAACTTACAGCTGTACTTTTCCCAGGCAAACCTGCAGTGGGATTGTTCTGGTCTTAACCCATTCTACAAATTTGATATACTGCAATTCTCTAAGATGTTGTATATATATATATATATATATATATACAAAGTATTCATAATGCATTAAATGGAGATATAATCTAAGATTGATAGACAGGCATTTATATAGTTCTGGATCAGAGTGGGGGGGTTTTCTGCTGATCTTCTTGTGGGACAAAATAGTGGTGCTATCTGGGTAACCTTTCTTCTCTAGCCAGTCGAGGGGAGCACAACAAACTTCCTTCATTTTTTTCCATTGCAATGCCAAGATATGATCCTAATCTGAAGACAATGAACTCAACTTAAATTTTGCCATGCGTTTTATATATATGCATGAGAAATCAATGATCCTCACTTGAAATTATTTGCCATTAATCTTTTCTATAGTGCACACCTACCAGAACATATCACTATTATCGTGCTACTTCAGTAAAATAAATGATTGCCTTTCAAAGCTCATGTTCCACAAAATCATCCTCAATGAATGAATAAACCTGTTCTCCTTTAAATACACCCTGTTATTTCCCCCACCCATCCACCCACCACCACCAAATCCATTGTAATTCTGCTGAGACCAGGGTAACAACTTCCCTGGGCTTGAAGAAATTCCTATTTTAAGAAGTAGACTATATTGACTTAAGCCATCTCTAACGTTGGTCCTTTAAACCTTTCTGATTACCTCAAGCAACACAATCCATTCCCTGCTCCAAGGGCTATAAAAATGGTGTGGGCAGGTTGTGTGTTGTCATAGGCTCTTCTTCTTTCTGTACTAAGAATTTTAGAATTACTTTCAGAATATTTAGGTCTATTTGCTCTCAAAAATCTACTGCTTCATTAATTCTCAAACATGCCATTTCTTGACATCTATTCCATATTCTAAAATTACCCAAGAGCATCGGCATTCTAATGCAAAGTCAGTGAAGTTTGACTTATGACCAGACTGTGAAATAAACAAATTAGTTTGGGGTTTGTGAATTACTAAGCGTCTTTTATCTTTGAATCATTGCACAGTATGAAGAATTTTCCTTGCCTCTAGAACTTAGCTGAATCAGCGCACAAAATACTGGGAAAAGATGTGTGAAGAGAGCCATCTCGCTAAAGTGTCACATAAGACAAGGGTTATGATCTGGCACCTCTCTATGGAAAAAAAATAATCAAATTTGCAAGAATGCATAGCGGAATTAAAATAACTCCAATTGCTCCTCTTACTGGCTTCCCATTAAAAAAAAACAAATTAGCATGCCAGTTATAAGCAAATACAAATTTTTAGCAGACACCTTCAGTGTGCTCCATTTCTGTCTTCCCTAAGGTTGATAAATAAAAAAGGACAGAGAACTAAAACTTTGAGGGTGGATAGGAGGTCAAGAAAGAGACACTTAACTAATTAAAATAGGGAAACAAAACTCATTTTCCCTGTCTGCTGTGCTCTGAATAAATTAAAAGACAAAACTGTTGCTGGATGTGCAATCAAAACAGAAGTAAAGTATTTTTACTGTGGAAGAAATGTCTTCTGTTTGCAAAACCTGCATAGGAACAGGAGCTATTTGTTTTGACCCATTATATGCAAGAAGATTTTCAAGCTTTTTACCCTGTAGACCAGAACTTCATAGCTATTTAATAACTATGTCTTACTGACGAATCAATCCAAATGTTCTTATAATGAGGACTTTTCATATAATTTTCTTTGATGTAAATCCCTCTGTGCATCATATGCATAAAATATGAAAGATGGTATCTGCAGTAAGCCAAAGTTTCCAATTAAATTCCTATTAAATCCATTTTAAGCTTGATGGTGCAATTTATTCTTCAGTGCAATGTCTCTAAGGTGATGTGATGAAAATGCAACAATTAGCACCATCTTGTCTTCACTGGTGCATCAACATCAAAATGGGATTAGATCCCAAGATCCATGAACAAAGTAGTTTTCATGAAACAACACTTTCATTTCCTATGAATGCAGAGGAAGAATGGATTTCCGGGCATCCTTTACCTACTGCCTTTCTCTGGGCCCCAAGTTGATAAAGAAGAAAAAGAAAACTGATGGAAAAATCACAGAATCCTATGACTTCACAGACCTGCACAAAATGTCTTCAAAGAAGGAAGCTTATCTTCCATGATAAAAGGGGGATATTTTTTTTAGAGCAGATACATGACTATTTGTATTTCTTTTCTAATCTGTTCAAGAACAGATTTTTGCTGAGATGATATAAAAGGAATAAATTCAATAAAATCTTGTGGTTTTCTTTTTCAGTGCAATAAACTTCAGTAATTAGCACAGGAAACATAATGTAAAAATAGCTGCTACACAAAGATGTTAAAAGTTCTCTCTGTTCGGAGAAGAGGAACAACTTCCTTTGGCATTGGAAACATAACACTTAGGAGCATTTACAATATTGTGGGTTTGGAAATGCCCCAGTACATTGATCATGTATCATTTTTATTTCTTCCAGTGTGTCTACTTGCTCCCAATGCCCATGGGACAAACCTTTAAGTTAACATATGCACACCCTCCCAGATTGAAATGGAAATTGAAACAGCACAGGACAATTTAGTCTTTAATTGCCAAAAAAAAAACCTAATGGGTATATGAGGATGCATTGGTTGAGAGAAATTTACAGGATTAATAAGAACAAATAATTAGAAGAGAACTTTAAACCTATAAATTATTATTGTACATCCCCATAAAGTACTTTAGAACCATCACCATTATCAGGAACAATGTATATGTGTGTATATTCTGCAGTTTCTGAAAAAAAAGAAAATGAATAATATTAAAATAACAAACGGTTTCAGACAGATGCTAAAAACAGATGCTATAAAGGCTTCTATTGCTAGATCATTTTAAACAAGTTAACTTACTCCCAATGGGACCCTTAGCTGTTCTCTACAGGTTTTTGGAAGTCATGTGAAAAGGACTTCCTGAATTATTATCAACTGCTTCTCATCCTTTGAATTTCAAAGGATCCACTGCAATAAAATGAGCTATTTATCCCTTTCTCTCTCCCTTTCTTTCTTTGCAAGCAACAGAGACAATCTATTATAAGTCCTGGATATCATCCATTATCATCCATTACAGTGAAAGGAGGATAAAGAAAGGTCCCTAATGGTGGACATCTTCCTGATTGAGTTAATGCACAGACTCAGGTGACCTGCCTATGTTCACTTGAAAACTGGTACCATCAAAGATAAGATGGCTTCACTCCATAAAGTCCCACACCACCACCACACCCATCCACAGGCATGTTTACCACCTGTTAAAATTAAATAGATTAATTTAACTTTAACATCAAATCAAGGTGTGCAAGCATAAGAAATATTAAGTTCCAGGTGTAAAGCAAGGATGAACAACTCTGGGGTGCTCAAAACTACAAAGGCATACAGAAGTCTCCCAGACTTGTAATCAAACTGTAAATTTTAATCTGAAAAGAAAATGGAGGTTATTAAATACACCACTGGAGATCAATGTTATTGGACAAATTTAATTTCAATTAAATATAAATTAAATTAAATTTATTGTTGTGCCACCCATAGTTTTTAAGACATGGCCCTTGGCTTGCCCCACAAAGACCTTGGATGTGGAATGTTGAAAGCTGCAACTTAAAAATTAAGCAGGGTTATAACAAAATGCTAAATTTAATCGCAATGAAGTCTCTTGTCTTGCTTGTATTTGAAAAAAAAACTTGCATCACTTAAAAAAGAAAAAAAATGTTGAGTGTAGAATCCCAGGCTGTGCACATTGTAGTTGTACGCATATGTACAAAAGTGCAATACTTTGGAGAAAGAGAGAAGGAAGGAAGAAAGCAGACAATAAAAAATGTTACAAAAATGGGAAGAAGAGTACTTTAATAGCAATGCAGAAGACCCTTGTTGTTTCAAAGAGTTTAGTGACATGTTTTTATTCTTCCTTAAGAAGAATCTATAAGTTTATAAATCATTCTGAGTTAGCCTGCTTGGATTTTTTACTCCTGTATAAAGAAGGGGGGAAACATCTTCACACAGTTTCAAAGCTTTTCTCCCTGTGAAATTCTCAGATTTTCAATTCCCATCTCAGAGTCATGTGCCTGCCAGTCAGTCAAAATCAGGTTTTGTAGGGTCATGAAGTCATAGTGCCAGGTTTTGATAAAAAAAAACCTTGTGACTCTTGTTGTTTGCTGGGAGCTTCTGCATGACACCGAGCCCTGAGTACTGTGGAAACTGGCTATCCTTGAAGTATCTCTGTTGTTGTTATTAAGGAGTTCTTGAAAGCTTATAAGAGATTTGGGTATCATCCTGCTTGGAATATATGCTTTTTATTTTATGCTTTAATTTGCTTGCTTGGTCTAATAATAAAGCTTTAAATTTCCTTTGTTATCTCTGGATCCAAAAGATCCAATTGCCTGGGCACCTGATCACTGCCTTGACATTTGGCAAAACAGGGCCAATATGTCTCATTCTAGCCTTTAAAAAAAAGATGATCTGCCCATTGAGGTTCTGCTACATTATCTGGCCCGTCTAATATTAATCTATGTATTGCAAATCAATGGCTGCTAAGAAGAGGACCTGGGAGCCAAATCTTTAGAAACCACATTTAGTCCCTGGGCCACAGGCTGGGCACCCTGACAGATAAGAGTTCAAAAGTGTTCACAAAAAACAAGTGATGTCTAGAAATCCTTGCTTTTGCTATGAGTAGCCTGAATAAACTTGCCACCTTTATTCATATCACCTGAAGTCCCTAGGCATGCACTCTTTCTAAGGAAAAAGAAGAAACTCAGACAAAGAAACATGGCCAGCCAAGTCCTAATAATTGCTGGGAAACTGCCAGTCAACTAACTTAATGGATGCCTGTTGGACAACTTAGGGATGCTTGCTCTCCCTCAAGTGTGTCTTGCATTCGTATGAACAGCAAATGGGATTAAAAATGTATGCCCATACATTAGTTTCAGCTTGATTACCACCAAAAGGTGTGTTTCCTGAAAACATCCTGGAACTAGGATGGTGCAGGTAAATTGAAATAATTCACATGCATTTTAGAAAAGCAGACCACAAAATGGCCAGCTCGATTAACTTGCCTCAATACATGACTCAACCAATAAATCGAATCCTATGCTGGTACAATCTTTGTGTGTTTGTTACTATTTCACTCTACTTTATTGATATCTTGTGAAGATTATTCAGAGTGCCAGATAACACAAACAAGAAATCCTTGCACACGTAAAAGGTCAAATTTCCACTGCAATGCATAATGTGTTTTAAATTAGCAAAGAACTGAGGAGAATAGTAGGGATGATACATCCAGGTAGGCAACCTGATGAAAGAAACCAGGTATGGTATTAGTGGTTGAGATGGGTCTTTTTCATTCCCCACAAAAGCTGAAATTACCACATGGAACTGCCAAAAGCAGAGGTATGAGGTAAAATAACCCAATAAAATAACTCCCTACTACACAATAGTATATTTAATACAAGAATCAGGTTTAAAAACGAAAAGAAACCCTTCAGCAATGGAGAAATTACCTCATTAATTGCTATTTAAATGAAAGCAGCACCCCATCCAACCTCTGTTTTCTACATTAAAGCACAATGCATTTGTGTTGTCACTCTCAGTTAAACAATGGTCTCTAACTAAAAAGAAAATTACACATGAAGAACTCTTGCTTTGGAAGGATTTTGAAAAAAAAAAAACATTCCCTGAAGAATAGTTTCTTTAAAGATTGTCTCCCTACCCCCACTTCCTCTTCCTCCAGAATTTCATTCGGCACTAACAAAATCGTCAGCTTCAACACAGGGCCTGGATTTTCAGAATTGCCTTGCTTCAAATCAGACAATGGAAGAACTGAAGCTCAGTAATCAGGTACATGTTTTGCATGCAGAAGAGGCTGAATTCAGTCTGATTCCTCTCTTTAAATTGTCTGACAGCAGGGAATTGAAGGACTCGACTAGACATGACCAGGAAGGTAGTTATGATAGTTATGGTTCTCTCAGCCTCCCCAATCTCTCTCTCTCTCTCTCTCTCTCTCTCTCTCTCTCTCTCTCNAAGAAGGACAAAACAACTTCATGGATGCCTATTCTTTACAATGCCTCCCCCACTGAAGGAAAAAAATGAGACAGTATCTAAATGAACTGAATACACTTTTCAACTTTTCATTAAGGGGGCTTTAAAAATTCCAGATGTCATCTTGATATTAAGAGCATAGTGCATACACATCTCCCATATTATTTCTTTCTAGCTTCATCCATTTTGTAGTCTGAACGGTTATTATGGTTTGTTGCACAGTCAGCCAGATGTTTAGACTGGTTTTGGCATTTTTAATTATTATTATTATTACTTCAAATCAAAGTTATGGGTGTTTTTTAACAAAATGGTAAATTTGTTCTTACACTGATGTTACTCTTTTGTCTGTTAGTTGTTTGATAGTTGCAGCTGCTTGAAAAGCTAGGATTGGTTTATGCAGAATAAATGTTGTTCCATATAAATATATTGATGCTAGAGACCCAATTATGATTCTTTTTAGTTTTCTTCTAACAGCTACTTGAATGTGTAACTAATTCAAGAGCTGATTCTGCTGCAGTTCTTAAGAAATGAACATCTTTCATCCCGGCCAGTTCGCAAAATAATTTCAGTTTTGTTATTTATTGATTTTGATTTTTTTTGTCAGCCATTTCAGATTACAGTTGTTCAGCAGAAGGAAAGAATAATGAAGTAACAGATTGGAAGGGACCAACCCCCTGCTCAAGCAGGAAACCCTATACCATTTCAGACAAATGATTGTCAAAAATGGAAGTCCTAGTGGACAATCACTTAAATATGAGCCAGCAGTGCGCTGCAGCTGCCAAAAAAGACAACACAGTGCTAAGCTGCATTAATAGAAGGATAGAATCAAGATCATGTGAAGTATTAATATCACTTTACAATGCCTTGGTAAGCCCACACTTGGAATACTGCATCCAGTTTTGGTCGCCACAATGTAAAAAAGATGTTGAGACTCTAGAAAGAGTGCAGAGAAGAGCAACAAAGATGATTAGGGAACTGGAGGCTAAAACGTATGAAGAATGGTTGCTGGAATTGGGTATGTGTAGTTTAATGAAAAGAAGAACTAGGGGTGACATGATAGCAATGTTCCAATATCTCAGGGTTGCCACAAAGAAGAGGGGGTTCGGCTATTCTCCAAAGCACCTGAAGGGAGGACAAGAAGCAATGGATGGAAAC
>NW_015387291.1:9808-35794 GCF_001527695.2 Protobothrops mucrosquamatus | reverse complement strand
TAGTCATTCTTTTCATTAAACTAGACATACCCAAATCCTGCAACCGTTCTTCCTGTTTTAGCCTCCCTAATCATCTTTGTTGCTCTTCTCCGGACTCTTTTTAGAATCTTCACAAGTGAACTATATTCTCCCATAGTTGAATTTATTCTTTTTATTTAGCTTTATGAAGAAATGTTTAATTGACTATCTTAAACATGGAATGAAAATACAAAAACATTTTTTTCCTCAGAGGATATATTTTTGTGCTAATATCCCTGATATTCATTATTTTGGCAAACATTTTTCTCTTAAATAAGCAATCTGTTGTACTTTTTTTCTAATTTATGCCATTTGCTATAATGTGCATTTTTTATTCATTAGCAGATCCATCACAAATTCAGATAAGAACAAAACCTAAAAGACTTCTGTGATTTGGCTTGTATATGGATATCAGTTTGGAGCATTTTTATTTTTAAAACAGATTTTTTTTTATTTCTCACAAGAGAAATCATTTGAGGAAATGAGGTGTTCAAAATAAATTCCTTATGCACTTTTGATATACCTCTAAGGGAGCATCAAAGTCTTTGATACAAATGAATAACTCTACAGTGGATAGCCATGCACCAGAGAATAATATTTTCTGCTTAATAATGGACTAATAGAATGCACAGTAATTTACCAATTCTATTATTTAGTGGTCTATACTAAAGCATACTAAAGTAGAATCTCTATTATTATGATGATAGTAAATAATTATAATAATTAAGCTTGATTCTCATAATTTGTTTTTATAATGGTTGGGTTTAGAGGACACTACGCTCATTCTGATATACTGTATGTGTTTCGCTTTTACTTGCTTTTTATATTATGGGATAATATATGGAAAGTATCAATTCTTGTTTACCTATTATGACTGTTGGACAGGATAGTGCTTTATTCAAATCTAACACATTTAAAGAAAGATTTAATTAAAAGCACCCTTCAGCATGTCCCTTATTTTTTCCCATAACTGACTTTTCTCCCCATCTGTTTCAGCAGTAATATTGATTGAGAGATGTCAAAAGCGTAATGTAGCCAAGTATATTTTTAATGTCATTTTATTTATGCACTAAATTGGTGGGCAATTTACTAATTGTCTTAACTTTTGGTAGAAAAATATTACAGGTAGTCCTTGACTTACTGTTTGAAGTTACAATGGCGACTGAAAAAAGGTACATGACTGTTTTTCACACTTATGACCGCTGCAGCATCCCCAGGGTCACATTTTCAAAATTCAGATGCTTGGCAACTGACTCATATTTATGATGGTTGCAGTGCCCTGAGGTCATGAGATCTCCATTTGTGACCTTCTGACAAGCAAAGTCAATGGAAAGCCAGGTTCACTTAACAACTGTGGCAAGAAAGGTCATAAAATGAGGCAAAACTCACTTAACAACTGTCTTCCTTAGCAATAGAAATTTTGGGCTCAATTGTGGTCATAAGTCAAACACTATCCGTGTTTCAGGCAATAAAGAAACCCTTTGCACACTAGCTTATGTCCTCTACCAATCCTTCTTCCAGCGAGTACCACTCATTAATTTGTTTTACTGCACTTGCCTTTAAAGGATACGCTGTTGCATTCACATTTTAAAGTGTAGTCCCATTAAATGCTTCAAATCTCTTGTTCATTTTTTAAGAAATGAGCACTGGATTTTTATACTGCCCAAGGCAAAAAAAAAAAAAATCAGCCCTTGATTTTCATCAAGATGCCAAGAGCAGTTAATGGCAACCCAGTAATTCTCAATCATGATGTCCCATTTCTTATTCTAGCTGTACGTTGTTTCAGAAAATCATATTACATGAATTATTCCAATGGCAGAAGAGCTCCACTTCCTCTCTATCTCATTTTTAAGAGCAGATTTTGTAATCCAATCAACCTCTTCAAAGCCTCCCTAGCAACAGCAGCCTGTGTCATGCATCTCGGCTAATCTACAGAGGAACTGGCTCAACACTGTCACATATTCAGGGCATCTTAGTATGAAATTGACAGAGTGGAAAACATTTTACTCTTTCCTAAGTGCCCAAGATTAATGGGGGGGAGGGTTAGGTTAGATAAAACAGTCTTATAAAACCAAATGGACAATTTGGAAAAATGTATAGCAGGGTAGCGATCTTGAAAATATTTAAAGGATGAGTTTCCTGAAGTTAAGTCAATGTGATGCCGGGTTTTGCATGAATGGGAAGCAGTGATTATCCACAAACTCATGTCCCAAAGGTGCTTTTTCAAGAGGCAACTGAGCGTTCTTGTTTTTCTTTGAAGACATTTTGCTTCTCATTCAAGAAGCTTCTTCAGCTCTGATTGGATGGTGGGGAATGGAAAGATTTATATTCCTTGTAGACATTTGTATATAAATATAAATCCTTTCATTCCCCACCATCCAGTCCCAGCTGAAGAAGCTTCTTGAATGAGAAGTGAAACGTCTTCAAAGAAAAACAAGAAAGTCCAATTGCCTCTTGTAAAAGCGTCATTGGGGCAACCATGACCTGGATGACTGAGAATCTCCATAGACGTACAAACTCATGTGCAAACCTTTGACTTCAGTGAACTGCATGAAAACAATCAGTGTGTATACATTTTATCACTTAATAATTTATGGGTTTCTGGGTTTCTCTGCAGAGTAATGAAAGACACTGGAGGCACTTTTAAAACTTGATCTCAAGCATATCATGAAAACCTTAAGAAATCCATATTTGCTTCTATGAGAAAGGTAGGATTCTAAAGGAATTATGTGGTATATAAGGAATTAAAAGACCCGCTAATCTTTAAATCTTAGATCCTTTCTATCAGCAAAGAAAACCATCTTCTGATTGTTCATTCCCAGATTGCAGGATTTGTGTATTTAGAAAATTTTCCTGTCAGAAATATATATTAAATTGGGGAAAAATGAATATAAAGAAATGACCATTTCAGATGGGAAAAATCTTTTACTGTACTTTACAGCAAACCTTTCAGTAACAGTGACATTTCATTATTTTCCCCTGGCAAGACAAAACTGCTTTTGTAACTGTTTTTGTTTTCCCTCCCCAAAAAAATCATAATTTCAAATTCTTCTAGTAGTCCAGTATTAAATGTATTTCCTGTATCTCTGTGTTTTAAGCTTCTCTGAATTTGGAACTCTGTTGCTAGGGTTGCCAGGTCTGCTTCCAAAAAATAGCGGACAAGCGGGGGGGGGGGTTAAGTAGTAAAAAAAGTAGACTGTACAGCTTTAGATTACGTACAATTTCATCATAAAGCTTTTGAATAAAAAAAATGTCCACTATTTTGTGGGGGGAAAAATAGTGAACATAATGTGAAAAAAGTGGACTGTCCACTCAAATAGTGGACACCTGGCAACCCTATCTGTTGCAACATTTGAAGAAGTATGAGATCAAATGGATAACTATCTAGCCTTGAACTCCTCAAACATCTCTATGGAAAGGTTAGGCATGCATACACATAAAATAAACGTATGTATTTTTTTAAAATGGCAGAGCAGAAAAAGGATGGCCATATCATTAACTTCTTGTTCATATAAAATAATACGGATTTACAGCACCATCAAGGAACTCTAATAAAGTTGTCAGCTATCAATTGAGAGGAAAGACTATAAATAAAGTTTATACAGCCGACCAACAGAGGTGTTGGCAGGCTGCATTGTAAATGTGAGAAGAATCATTATCAGTCCAAGGTTGAGTTGCCAAGGTTAAAATGACTAAAATCAAGCTGCCTTTGCAGTTGAGATCTGCTTGCTTGAAAACAGAAAGATATTGTGAACAAGACTAGAAGCAAACAACAGCTTTTAAGAGAGTGTGACACTTTCTTTGACACTAGTGTGTCAGGGACAACATAACCCAAGATCTAAGCAGGAGCATTTTGAGGCCAAATTTAGTTGATCTTTGAATGGCATGCTGGGCACTGCCTTGAAGAATGTTGTCAAAGCTGTATTTTGTTTAGTTTAATTTTCACTTGCATTTATTTAGAATCACACTGAATTAACTAAATGCAGCAAACAGTAATATTTCCTTTGCTCAGTGAATCACCCAACACCCAATTTTTGAACCTCCAGAATCCTGAGACAATAGATTGAAGACAATACAGGGTACCAAATACCCATATGGTAGCAATAAATTTTATTAAGTAACAGCAGACCAGAGGTAACTATTGACTGCCTCCGTGAAATATAGGAACAGCAACTCTGATGGAAGATCCATTTGGAATTGGGCTGTAAGAGTAATATCGGTGGATTTATTTCCTAATAATTGTATACTACCACCATCCAACTCACTGATTACAAGATTTATTGCATTGTTGATAGTTTATGATTCTATCATTTGTCAGAGTGTTTCCATGGTTTGTTCCCTGTTGATTCCTTCTTATAAGGCAATTTGTCTGGGGAAGGAAAAGTGTTGAAGAAAAAGAAATACTTGAAAAAATGTCTTGACAAATCTATTTTTTTCTGAAAGGTCAGGAAAGAGATATTAACACAGAAATTATAATCAAAACTCATCCAACATTGATAGCCCACATTTGCTGAGATTCAGTGGCCTTGACTATCCCTCATTCTTTTATCAGATGCCAGTAAACCAGAAGTCTTTTTTTAAAAAAAGGGAGAAACAATCTCATATTACTTGGTCATAATAAGGGCCAATGAAAAAGGCTGTGGTCTTTAAGTTTCCAGATTAATTCCAAAGGCTTACATTCACTGGAAATTCTCAGAAAGCTTCTGGGTCTAATTGAAGCAATTGCTAGCCGAGAAAAATGCCACCCATATATTTCCAAAGCCCTGGACAATCCTAGCCTGAGTCTAGCCAACTCTCATTTACTGTGCCCAATTTTGTCACTTCACGCATCTGCCTTGATTCATGTAATTCCAGTATATTGCTGCTACATCTTCAAGCTACAAAGTACCACAACAGCTCACTTTTCTGAAATCTCAGGGCTTATTTTGAGAAAAGCAAAAAAATGTATACAGAAGTTCTACCTAAGGGTGTTTTTTCACCTAGATTTTCACCTCACTGTTCCTCTTTTATAGCTGAATATAAGAAAAGACAAATCAGTTCAGACCAAGCTCTATTTAATTTGACATTTTGTTCATCAGAGGGAGACCAAATGTTTTAGAAAGGCCACAAAAAAAGATCTAGCAGTACATTCATATATTTCAAATTCTGGATATTATTTTCATTTTTAATAATGACTTATTAAGGAGTCCTTAATGTTCTCTGAGCTTGATTGCTTTCTTGCAATCTTACTCAACCTAGTGGGTTAATGAAACGTTTGCAACCAAGCTCAGAGAGCACCAAGGATTCTACAGTTCAACCTTGTTCTACAAATAGTGTCTTCTATTAATGACATTTTGTGTTTTAATAATGATTGTATATATGTTTGTTGTTTTATGTGATTGTTGTACACTGCCAGATTAAACTAATAAAATATATGATTCCCAGCAGTTGACATTTAGAGTAGGATAGTGGAGATAATATACAAAGAACAAGGAAGCAGAGATCAAGAAATACATTTTTCTTCTATGGATTTGCACAAAACCTTTTGTGATGAAATGAAAGGGAGGGGGTACATTCCAGAGAAGTCAGAAGTATCATATCTCAGAGATCACATGTGAGAAAAAGAGGGTGACAACAGCCTCTCTCTAATAATTCA
The DNA here is from genome assembly GCF_001527695.2 of Protobothrops mucrosquamatus. NCBI lineage: Eukaryota > Metazoa > Chordata > Lepidosauria > Squamata > Viperidae > Protobothrops > Protobothrops mucrosquamatus. The sequence goes on along the minus strand of NW_015387291.1, from coordinate 30,141 downwards.
CAGAGTATGTTGCAGATGTGTAGAGTAGAGTATTCAGTCTGGCAAGATTCTGTCTATAGGTATGAAACAATAAAAAGTTCAGCTTGGAAGAATTGCCACATGCCATTCTTCGTTTTGGGTCTGACAGCTGTATGCAAATTTGTGCATTTTCTACTCTATGAAGATGCACATATTTTATTCATCCCAGATCTCTTACCACATGACTGTGGGCTCTAATATTATGAGCAGAAAAGAAAATGTTTGCCTCAATCTTTATATTGACTACAGTTATTTCCTGAGCATGTTTCAGAAAGGATTTCTAGTATTAGCTGAGAAAAAAAATAGCATGACCTTACATAAAAAGTTCACAACTTATTTTTTTTTAACCTGGGAAGTATATTTCTCTGAGGAAATCAGATATCATGAATATACTGTAAGATGCATGGTATTTCCTTGAGCCAGATTTTCTAGAAAATATGGAAAGGAAGACCACTTTATTTATTTGTTGAATTTCTCAGCTATTCAACTCTAAAACAATTCCGGGCAATTCTGAAGGAAAACAGAACCTCAACTCAAAAGAGGTCTATCCAGCCACTAAACCCAAGCCTGGGAAAGCAGTAAAGTACAAGTTTTAAAAGGTTGATTAAGGTTAAACAAGCAAATCATGCACTTTCTGGGGCTTCCTATTGTATAGGCCAGTGCTGTGACAGAAAAGACTCATTATATCATGTTTAGGCCATGTGGTATAAGCCCACTGGTCTCTGAGGATTGATTTTGAAATGTAATGAAATCAAAGTTCTTATGAAGCTTGATAGACTAAGGTATGGGACCTGCCAAGCATGACAGGTGGAGGGTGGAAGGTATCAGAAAAAGTGTTGGGCCTACAAACAAAAGTTAGACCAACTAGGATCTTACAAGCATGACTGTACCTTTATTCAGTGCAGTCTATACTGTTACATAGTCCTTTTATCATTCTGAAGCTTATGATAAAGTGATCAGGACCAATGCCATGCCCAATGTTTTAAAAGTATTCTTGTTTAATTTAACAGCAAACAAAAAATTTTATTTTATTTTTCCAAAAGGGAAAACAGTTTGCATGAAATGTCCTTTGGCTTTCTCATAGCTGTGAGAAAGCCTTTCATTATGTCATTGTCTCGCCAGTGATCCTTAGCCTTCATGACTTCTCTCACCTTGGTTGAATTATGATTCCATGATAAGACATCATGGAAATATTTCTTCCCCCAGGACAGCCAGAAGAACTGCAGACTGATGGAAAGAAGTGCTGGGGGAAAGGGGGAAATGGCAGCCATACAACAAAAATTTAGAAGTATCATTGAAAGAATTGTGAAAGAAACGCTAAAGTACACTGAGAAAGAAGTATAAAAACAGAGATCCCTTTCCAGACTTTCTGGAAATTGAAATAGAGATTTAAGTATGTCATTTATCAGAGTCAGAAAAACAGCATTGTCCAATCAGATTAGAACCAGCTGAACCATACAGTATGTATGCTGTTACAAGATGAATTCTCCATTACCCATAATATTCCTTGGAACGTAATCTGGAAAAGGTGGAAAATTGCCCCATGGTGTATTTTTTTTACTCGATTCATACCATGGTTATCCTAGCTTGACAGAGATAGGTAAAAGTTTGTTTCAACCATAATAATAAACTGTGCATTCACATTATGAGCAAAAACCATGAAAATGCATGCATCCCATTTCCTTTTTGCTGTGCCAGGGAGGCTGAAAGTTTGGAAGATCTTTTTTCAGTTTTCAACTAACCCCAGTTTATACAAACTGTGTTGACACCATTAGCTATAGCTTACCAAAGCAAACCATGTTTGTGAAACTGACTTTGTTTCAAAAAGCCACTGTTGAGAATAATCAGAATAAAGTTATTTTTGAATATTCCTAACCATCAAAAAGAATGGCCAAAAAGGCCAACACAGTGCTAGGCTGCATTAACAGAGGGATAGAATCAAGATCACGTGAAGTGTTAATACCACTTTACAATGCCTTGGTAAGTCCACACTTGGAATACTGCATCCAGTTTTGGTCACTGCGATGTAAAAAAGATGTTGAGACTCTAGAAAGAGTACAGAGAAGAGCAACAAAGATGATTAGGGGACTGGAAGCTAAAGCATATAAGGAATGGTTGCTGGAATTGGGTATGTCTAGTTTAATGAAGAGAAGGACGAGGGGGGACATGATAGCAGTGTTCCAATATCTCAGGGGCTGCCACAAAGAAGAGGGTGTCAACCTATTTTCCAAGGCACCTGAAGGCAGGACAAGAAGCAATGGGTGGAAACTAAGAAAGGAGAGAATCAACCTAGAACTAAGGAGAAACTTCCTGACAGTTAGAACAATTAACTAGTGGAACAACCTGCCTCCAGAAGCGGTGAATGCTCCAACACTGGAAGTTTTTAAGAAGAGACTGGACAGCCATTTGTCCGAAATGGTATAGGGTTTCCTGCCTGAGCAGGGGGTTGGACTAGATGACCCTTCCAACTTTATTATTATCATCATCATCATCATCATCATCATCATTATTATTATTATTATTATTATTATTATTATTATTATTATTATTATTATTATTATTATTATTATTATTATTATTATTATTATTATTATTATCTGTTGTAAGATGCCTAGAGTTGCCTCTAGGTGAGATGGGCGGCAAACAAACAAATAAAATCAAAATGTCAAAGACCAGTTAAATGCTAAATTGTGGTTTGTAGGATGACTGCACTAAAGAACTCTGGGAGAATACATAAACCTAAGATTCATTAAGTAAAACATTTATTACAATCACTTCCAAAGCAAGCAATATTGACTTGGCCAACATCGCACAGCAACAAACGTCATATCTGCTTAGGAATTTCAGCCCAGATCTTCTTAATCCAACATTGGTTCATTTTAACTATAGCAACTACAGAAAAGACAATGGAATAATCTATGTTTAAGATGAGCTTAAAAAAAAAAAAAAAGAATCCTAGAGAAAAATCTATGCGCAAACCAGTTTTGAAATCTTCAGTTACTGAAAATGAACACTTTTCCCTCCATGCCCTAAAATCGGAAGCAATATTTAAACAGTAAAATGATAGAATTTCCACATGCTTCACTGGCCTCTGAATGGCTAAGCAAATGTTCTTGAAACTTCCCCAGGAAAAAACATCATCTTGGCCAAATATGAGCTTACAAAATAAGCAGCCTAAGAAGTAATATACAACAGAAATTTGAAGATGTCAAAAGGAGAGCTAGAATTAAAATGTAACTAAAAAGAAAGAGAACAAGCAAGAACACCCCAGTGTGATTTATAAGAAGAAAAAAAGAATCCATTGTAAATTAATTCCATAGAAGGATGAAACAATAAATAAAAGAAATCAAAATATAGAAATATGGTATTTACAAGACAATCCTACTGAATGCTCGACTTACTCCTGGATAAGCAGATGTCCTCCTTATGGATGGATTCATTCAAAATGGAATGGATATAAAGAAGACTCTGCAGCTGTCCATTTAAAAATGTTTTCTTCCGGCCGCATTAAAAATTCCAATTTGATAATGACCTTTAGCGCAGAGACATTCCCAGGGGTTCACAAAAGTTAATATGGCAGTCTCAACTCTGCCATTCAAACCCAACTCCTTTTTTATTTGTGCATAGTCATGGCCACCATTTTGACTTGTGAACATCTCTGCTTTTGCTATCTCTAGGTGATCTGTGTGAGAGTGACCATGGGACCCCAGGTTGTTCAACTTTGAAAACCAATAGTGCCAAAATATACCTGGTTTGATGCATTGTGCTAAGCTCAAAACAAACAAATTGAGTTACACTTTAGTACAGGGGTCTTCAAACTTGGCCCTTTTATGACCCTGTGGACTTCAACTCCCAGATTTCCTCAACCAGGCATGCTGGCTGAGGAATTCTGGGAGTTGAAGTCCACAAGTAATAAAAGGGCCATGTTTGAAGACCCTGCCTTCGTACAAGGTGAGAAGCCATGGCCTGCCTACATGAAATTAGTCTAATTAGAAATTAGCCTCCTGAAATTACTAGAAATCGCTCTCATAGTTGCTCAACCTACTACAATGTTTTTTTTTTCCTTTCTTTCTTTCTGGGCAACAGCTAGCAACTGCTTCGTTTATCTGCCTCTCTCCTCTTTATTGTATTGACTATTTCACATCCTGCCACCTGTCTCTCTTTGCCATTTTTCTTTATCCAGCTTCTTGCAGACTGTAGAATGGAAAGCTAAGCTCTGACCTTGGGGACAACTGGTCCTTGTATTGTGTTAACTTTCAGTGAGGATGTTATAATCACTGATCTTATTAGTTCCAGATGAAAGAAGGTTATTATTCAAAGGTCTGGGGTCAGGCTGATGTTGGGTTTATTAATTTTAATACCTAAATCTCTAGCAGATGATTAACAAGGGCCAACCAGATTATTGTTACTACAAAAACTCCCTATTAGCAACAAAGCTGCTCTGTTCTTGCTAAGTCCTTGAAATGTGCACCAGTGGAGCAGATAATTAAGAGACTGGATATCATTGAAATGAATTAATTAGCAAACAATGGAAGCAGAAAGAAAATATGTGTTTGGGTCATCAATTGTCTTCAATGAGAAATGGACACATTTTATTTCTTATTGGGCAAACCAAGGTAATCCCACAAATGTCTTTTTGTAAAGGTTACACTCAAAATCAATGTGGTATTTATAATAACTGTGCCAGCTTACCCAAGTTGGAGAGCTCTGGATGTGTTAAGTTACATCCATATAATTTTGAGCCATAATTTCTAGAAAACAGCAGGTTTGATTAAAGGGCTACTTGTCCCCCTCAACCATATCGCTCACTCTAGTCATATTCTCTTTCCTATTCTACTTCACGGAATAATTTGATGACTGATTAGGGCAAGGGGGACGCAACAATTTCATTAATTTTTGCTTCCTGAAGGAAAGCAGGAATAAAAACAAGCTCATATATGGGTTTTGCAAATCTGCTACAAAATCTTACCCTGAAGTCACATGGGAAATTGTATGTGTAATTCCTTGGCAGTCATTCTTCATCTTCTTAGCATTTCATCTCCCCAAATTCAAATCTATATCTGATGTAGAATGAAGCATATACAAAATGACTTGGGAAAAAAATGTGTAACATTTCATTCCAAACAAATATGCGTGGGTTTACTTCCACTATAAATTGAGTTAAATGAATTTATTCCAAAATAAGTGAGCTTAACGTTTCAATCAAGAAGCTCAAAGCTTGTTTGTATGGATATAAATTCTGAGTTACATATCGAACTATACAAGGTAGTAATGTGATGGCAATGTTCTAAGGAAGCAGGCTGGGCTCAGTGTTTTCATATTATGAAAATGGATCATATTTCTCAAGGCTTTTAAAAGTCTTTGCAACTAGATACTAAGGACAGCAGAGAATCAGCTGAAAAGCATCTTTTTCTTGAATGGTAACAGCGCCAATCACACTTATCTAGAAATAGGTACCCCTGAACTTCTTTATCTCCTTTGTAATGAATGACTCTTGTTGGATCAGCTGATTGCCAAGTATTACATAGAACTGCAGCTAGTATTCTGAACTAAACTTGTCCAAACTTTGCATGGATATGATTCATAAGCCGATCTGTGGATACCAATCAGACAAGCTTGTTATATTCCAAGTTTCTGAAACATGTTAAACTTTAACCACCCATATTAAACTGCAGAACCAGTGAGTGTAGCATGTTCAGCATAGCATTTCTTTCCCAGTCACCTCCATCTATTCTAAGAAGAGAAACAGATGGCAGCAGCTCTTATTATTTATTTATTTCATTTGTAACCTGCTTTTCCTCTGGGTTTCATGGACTGGGTCACCTTTTATTTCATCTCCACAGAAACAACCCTTTGAGGTAAATAGGACTGAGAGAGAGAGGGACTGATACAACTCTATGAGCTCTGTGATTCGGTCAAGACTTGAATCTTGGTCTCACTATTGTAGTCTGATACTTAAATCCCCTATACTGCCCTGAATGGTGAACTGGACATCCTGCAAACAATCCTCTACTTTCACTTCATATTCTTTGAATGTACAAACTTGTAAAGAATACTAACTTTGGAGGATCCTATATCATTCTGTTTGGTTACTGTTTTGTCTATCTTATTTAGCAATGTGGAAAGATTTGGAGCAACTTCTGAGCATTTAGGAGAGAAGTTATGTTATTGGGACAAGGTTGATTTTTGTCTTGCTTTGTTTATTTATTTACATTAAGTTTATATCTCTATATTAAGGGTGGGCATCAGAGCAGAAGGAGGATTACTAATCATATTTCTATTCTTAACCCCACCACCCAACATACCAAAAAAGCCCCCCCCCAAATCACACACACCCCAATATATGAAGCTATCTTTGGAAGATTGGGGATGGAGCTGAAGTGTTTTTTTATCAGAAGCTACCTCTCCTATAGATATTTACCTCTCCCATTCTTCAGGGTGATGCCTGCTTACAATGGGGTGCCATCACCTCCTGTAGGGGAAGCCCAATTTCGGCTACTTAGTCAACATGTGTCACTCATACAGGCACCGAAACGCACCCCTGAATTTTATGTAAGACAATTAAGCCAGTTCTAATGAAAAATTGTCTACTGCCAATGTGTAAAATTTGATTCCCAGACAACACAGCCATGCCAAAAATTCTTTAGGTCAGAATTCTCTCATCTGGAAGTTTGAAATAAATGGTCACTTATCTGACACCAAAACCAGCAAGCCCAAACTTTCTGTTGTTAAGCAAGACAGTTGTTAGGTGAGTTTTGCCCCATTGTACGACCTTTCTTGGCACAATTGTTAAGTGAATCACTGCAGTTGTTAAGTTAGAAACACAGTTGTTAAGTGAATTTGGCTTCCCTACTGACTTTGCTCGTCAGAAGGTTGTCAAAGTGGATCACATGACCCTAGGACACTGCATTGGTCATAAATATGAAAGAGTTGCCAAGTGTCCAAATTTTGATCATATGACCATGGGGATGCTGCAATGGTCATAAGTGTGAAACATGGTCATAAGTAATTTGTTTCAGTACCGTTGTAACTTTGAATGATCCCTAAATGAATGGTTGTAACTCGAGAACTATCTGTATTCAAAAACCAAATTTCATTCTTCCAGGATCTTAAGGTGGCTGCCCTTGGATCAAGTTGTCAAATGTTTTAGCTCTTTCTCTTGGGACTTGATCAAAAACTGGATTTTTCATGTAATATTTGTATTCATCAGCTTCCTATAAGTGCAGGAATAATAACATCACACACAACAACTGTTTCTATGTGTACGTTATCAGTGGATAACAATCATTGTCCATGTCCTTAGCACTTCATTTCCCTCTATAATTTTGCCACCCCATTATTCAGTCAAGACACCATCTCAAAATATCCCTTTGTATATTCAGCGAAGCAGTTGCATTTTATAAAGTAGTTGCAGTAAGTTTCATGATTACAGGGAAGGGGGGATGGTGCAAAATAAAGAAAAAAACTCACTCATAATACATCTTATTTTTAATGATAAATATTTTACATTTTTGAGATATCCAGATTGCTTCTTGCTAAGCACAATCTACCTTTAGAGTGTGGATTGGATAAATGTAGGCTTTGGTGCACTGTTAATCTCTGATGCTAAAAGCCATACTCCTCTTTTTAATTCCAAGGCCAAAGAACAAGCAGTATTCATAACTGCAGTGAATTATCAGGAACCAACTGTATTTTATTACCCTGAAACATCTTAAATATTGAATCAGTCAAGAAAAATCCATCAGTGCTATAAAGATAACTTGTCCTATGTACATTATTCTTGTAACAACAGATGCAGATAATGTTCAAGGTTAGAATTCAATTCTTGGTATATAAATCTTGAGATCAACATACTTCCTGATGGAACAACAAATTTAACATCTGCCACAGGAATATATTGATTTTGGTGAAGATGAATAAGAACAAGCTATAAAAGAATTTATCCACAATTGGGGGGAACTGGTCTGGCATATCTGGATTGCCATGTTAATCTATTAATGCTAGATTTACCTCAGAGTTATTATTATGCTGGAGCAGCATAAAATGCTGCTAAACTGCTAATAACCACAAGTAAATAAAATAAAAAATGGTGTATGTGCAGCCATATGCAAGGCAGAGAAGACTATCTAAAAATACTTAATTTTGTTGGGTTTCCACTATGACTGGACTACAATTGTGCCCTTTGTAAATATAGTCTGATCGGTCTTGGTCTGATTTCATCTCTAAGATGTAGATCAGACCAAGAAATCCATTTCATTTTAAGATTAAAGCTATTTTTATTGAGATTGACTGTAATAATAGAATCTTTCGAGCCTGATTATGTTTCACCTCTTCCCTCTCATACTCAGGTGAATTAGGGAGTGAGGAGAGTTTATACATACCTTCATTGCTTGAGCTTAAGGGATGTTTTCCTCCTCATTGCTATGGCAACAGATCTCCCCTCTCTCCCTCAAGGCCATCCTCTTTGCTCTCTACACTCTATGAATGATCACTATATTAAATGTATTAAAAGGGGGGGAAAGTATAACAAGAAAGAATTAGCAAGATTAGATAGCACAATGGATCACAGAGGTTCCCAGGTGCCTCACAATATGAGAAGACTGCAATTCCTATCCTCCCCAATCAAGATGGACCCCTAAACCCATGTAACAATGAGCAATGAGACTGATGTATTGGCCATGCTAAGCAGGTATGATAAGAAATCTAACGTAATACACGTGGAAGTTCCTAAACTGGCAGAGATCTTTCTATACATTGTAAATGGACTGGCACAGATACACTTAACTGCAGTTATCGTCTACTTAAATACAAATATAGAAGATATAATTTAAAAATGAAGAAAATAAAATAAACTGTGAGAGGGACCTCGGCGTCCTAGTGGACAATCACTTAAATATGAGACAGCTGTGTGCTGCAGCTGCCAAAAAAGCCAACACAGTGCTAGACTGCATTAACAGAGGGATAGAATCAAGATCACATGAAGTATGTCTTGGTAAGGCCACACTTGGAATACTGCATCCAATTTTGGTCACCACGATGTAAAAAAGATGTTGAGACTCTAGAAAGAGTACAGAGAAGAGCAACAAAGATGATTAGGGGACTGGAGGCTAAAGCATATAAGGAATGGTTTCTGGAATTGGGTATGTCTAATTTAACGAAGAGAAGGACGAGGGGGGACATGATAGCAGTGTTCCAATATCTCAGGGGCTACCACAAAGAAGAGGGAGTCAAGCTATTTTCTAAGGCGCCTGAAGGCAGGACAAGAAGCAAAGGATGGAAACTAATCAAGGAGAGAAGCAACCTAGAACTAAGGAGAAACCTCCTGACAGTTAGAACAATTAACTAGTGGAACAACCTGCCTCCAGAAGCGGTGAATGCTCCAACACTGGAAGTTTTTAAGAAGAGACTGGACAGTCATTTGTCCGAAATGGTATAGGGTTTCCTGCCTGAGCAGGGGGTTGGACTAGATGACCTCCAAGGTCCCTTCCAAGTTTTTTATTATTATTATTATTATTATTATTATTATTATTATTATTATTATTATTATTATTATTATTATTATTATTATTAATCAAAGCATAACTCTCACAACAACCCCATGAAGTATGTTGTGCAGAAAGAATCTGAGTGATCCAGATGAGGAATAGGGTATATTTCTCAGGTTGCACACTGATTTACAAAGATCCATCAAACTGAGAGAGAGTGCCAGGTTGGAATAGTCATTAAGACTCTGGGTTAGAAACCAGGAGACTGTGATTTCTAGTGCTGCCTTAGGCACAAGGCCAATTAATGATCTTGGACCAGCCCATCTCTCTCTCAGCCCTAGAAAGCAGGCAAGGGCAGAAAATCTACAAATCTTCTCAGGGAAACTGCAGGGACTTGTCTACAAGGTGCTTTTTCAAAAGGCAACTGGACTGGTTTTTTTTTCCCTGAGGAAGAAGGAGAAGATGTGTTCGCTTCTCATCCAAGAAACTGGATCATCCAAGAAGACATTTCACTTCTCCTCCAAAATGAGAAGCAAAATGTCGTCTTCTTCTTCCTCAGGGAAAAACAGTCCAACTGCCTTTTGAAAAAGCACCTTTAAGACATCTATGACTTGGATGACTGAGAATATCCACAGACATGCAGGAACTTGTCCAAACAGTGTTCAGAAATCAATACCAACTCAAAGGCACACACACAAAAAATAATAATCAAATAATATGTCATATTTTTGTCCATATAAATGTGTACTCTTGGTCTGCAACAAGAAGTAAACCACTAAGCAATTTTCCAGTCATTATAGAACATTCCTGCCTTCCCTAATTCAACACTTTCTAGATGTTATGGGACATTAACTTCAAGAATTTTCAGCATGGCCAAAGACTGGGAATTTCAGACGTTAGAGGGCCAACACATGCAGGAAAAAAAAAACCAGAAGGAAAGGATGATTTGCACACTGTCGGATATTTTCTTGCCCCCAAAAATATTACTTTTGTTAGAGGACTTACCATTTATCTTAAAGGACAGAGTAACTCAATCATCAAGATAAGATATGATATGGGGCTAAAGCTATGCTTAATATTAGACTCAGCATTATATGAACTTTATGTGTATATATACATTCATTGATTCTCTTCAGATCATTCATGAAAGCAAAACTGGGAATAAGTAGCCAACTTCAGTATCATTTGATATACTTTCTTCTAGGGAATATTCTCTCTAAATGTAAAGTTAAAAGTGATCATTATATTAATTGATCAATTAAAAAAACACAGGGGAAAGTTGGAGAGATATTTATTGAAAACAACCTCCCCCCCCACAATGAACATCACAATTTAAGTACAGGTAGTCCTAAACTTATGACTATAATCGACACTGGTAATTATGGTCATAAGTTGTAATGATCATAAAAAGGATAAACCACAGGAACTGACCTGATTTTACAATCTTTGTGGAAAGGTTAAGTGAATGCGGTGGTCATTAAGCAAACCCATGGACCATTTTTTCCAGAAACCAGAAGTAAATATTGATTTTTAGCAAAAAATGTCATAAATTGCAGTCCCATGGCAGCAGGATGCTGCACAAGGTCATAGGTATGGGCCAGTTGAGTGCTCACAATACGATCACGTGACTGCAGAGGGTGGCCATCAGAACTGGATCAGAACTGGATCATAAGTACCTTTGGGGAGATTGAATCAAAAGTTTGATCAGTTGCTAAGCAACTGGTCACAAGTCAAGGACTGTGTATACAGTATGAAATCCAACTAAAGCAGATGAAGCCAGTATACTGGTTACATAGTGGAGTCAGAACGGTTGAGATCCAAACTCTACTCCACCCTCAAACATGGAAGTTCACTTTCACAGGGTTGTTCTTGCTGACAAAAGCAGGTAAGAGTTTTTCAAAGCAGTTGGAAAAACCATGGGATCTATTTTAATAGTCAAACATAAACATCAATAATACAGCTTTTTAAAAGATGCCCTCTGGGTGCTCTTCAAATATGTTGTGACTATAAGATGATCAGGGGACTGGAGGCTAAAGCATATAAGGAACGGTTGCTGGAATTGGGTATGTCTAGTTTAATGAAGAGAAGGATGAGGGGGGACATGATAGCAGTGTTCCAATATCTCAGGGGCTGCCACAAAGAAGAGGAAGTCAAGCTATTTTCCAAGGCACCTGAAGGCAGGACAAGAAGCAACGGGTGGAAACTAACCAAGGAGAGAAGCAACCTAGAACTAAGGAGAAACTTCCTGACAGTTAGAACAATTAATCAGTGGAACAACCTGCCTCCAGAAGCTGTGAATGCTCCAACACTGGAAGTCTTTAAGAAGAGACTGGACAGCCATCTGTCTGAAATGGTATAGGGTTTCCTGCCTGACCAGGGGGTTGGACTAGATGACCTCCAAGGTCCCTTCCAACTTTATTATTGTTATTATTATTTCCCAAATTCATAGATAGAATAAACTTTTAAATAATTAACTATGCAATCATTGTGTCAAGTCTAGTTATCATGTTTACATTCTGAAGATTTAAGATTTAAGTCAACCCAAAATTGTGTATGTTTGTCTTGGTCTGGCAGAAGAAGACACTTTCAGTATAGTTCCATAACTGTTTAGTAGGAGTAATCCACTCATATTCATAATCATTACTCCCAGGTAAATACAGGTACAGTGCATTGATACATCAAGCTCTTTTTCTCCTGCTTATATTGACCACAGTTATTAAGAAAAAGGGAATTATCTTTTGTTACCGTCCATGAAAGAGAACCAAAAGCTGTTATTGATATTGCCAAGGTCAATTCAAATAAGTGTTTAGGAATGAAATCCCAAGGGTGGCTTTGGAACAAAGTTGCTTTTCTCAACTCCACTTTCAGATCACTTCCACAGTTCAAGAGGCTCTCTGATAAGAAGTGTACTATGATCCAACATATTTAGAGGATGAAGTCAGAGAAAGCTGAAGGAAAGAAGGAAATACACGCAACCAGTTCAGACAATGGCACAATCAGCATTGGGGGGAGGGGGGAGGGGAGGGTTTTCAAGCTAACACATCTTGTCTTGCACAGAGAACTCACTCAAAAGGCAGCAGGGTTATAAAAATATTCACCAGTATATCCAATCTCTTCCAGTTACGATACTTCACCTGAGCATACGTGCACCTTATACTTAGAAGCCCGAAGTCCAGTAGAACCATCAATCTGAGTCTTTCTCAGATTCAAGGTTTATTTTTCAGTTAAAAATTAAGAGTAATCTCATGTATTATTTCCACCTATTTCTTGTCCAGGGCTCACTCAATCTACTCTGAAAGGGCTCTCAATAGGCTCCCAATCTGATGGGGAATCACTTGTTTACTGAAAGCTACAGTTTTTCCCAGCCATACCTAGAGACATCAAGGAACAAAACTGGGATATTTAGCATGCAAAGCAGGTGCATTACAACTGAGCTATGACATGTCTGGAATGTGTTCAACAGCAAGATTAAATGCCAACCACCCACAGATGGCCTCATCGTCTATTGTTAAATGCTGTTCATGCTTTACATAAACCTAGTCCTCATTGTAGTCCTGGCACCTGAATTACTCAGTAATCAAGAAAGGTTATCTAACTATAGTGCTTAAGATGTTTTTTTAAAAAAAAAACAAACTTATGTGATGGGAGGGGGCATAGAAGAGAGAGGAATAATTGTGTTTTGTTTTTAAATTTAAGTAGCCAAATAAACATATCTTCAATCAGCAAGCTATCCACTTTCTATGTCAGAGCAATTAACCTATTTGCATGCACTAGATTTCAATTAGCATATATTAGATTTCAATTAGCAATTAACAGAGAATTCCTTTGTACTACAGAATACAAAAGGTTTCTCTGTCACCCTCCCTCTTTCTGTCAAAATGCTTTTTTGCAAACAAATTCCTTTCAAATCAGGTAATTATTAAGAGAACATATTAGAATATATCCTTCCCCCAGAAGCCATCTAATTTTTATCTCTGTTTTGTCTTCTTTACTAAATACAAGTAGTAAAATTCATGGAAATATTTGAAGTATCATCTGTTTTTATAATTCTAGTTGTTCTGTATTGTTTGATTGTTTGATTGATTACACCAAATAAGTAAGCATTGTTTTTATCCTAAAGTCTTCTAAATTTTAAAAACACATCCTTTTTCCAGATCATATAGAAGACAAATCTGAAACTTACTTAAGCCCCCCTCACACACATGCATTCTTTAAATACCTTTTTCATCCTCCTGTATTATTACAAGTGTTGTGTGCTGTGCATTTGGATCTAAAATGCACTTAGCGTGTAGAGATTTTCATAAAGGCAGCTTAAAAGGTATACCACACTGATTTATTATTTATGCAGCTATAAAGCTGAAATGGTCGGGATCCAGAGCTGTATACAGTATCTAGATATTCACAAAAAAAGCTCAAGGTGATATAAACCAGGAAATTGTAGATGATGTTGATGAGCAATAACAATGAAACAAACTCAAAAACAACAACAAAGTCTCAATTATTCAGTTGAATAACCCCATGTCTGTGTGTGTTAAGAAAATTAACTATTTTTGGAAGCTGACTTTTTTGTGAAGAAAAATATTCACAGCCCAATTATGGCAACAATCCTCCATGAACATGTAAAATTTATAATAATTTATCTCCACAATAATCCTTCCAGGTAAGACAAAAATTAGATAAAACTTCCCTCAAGACCTTCAAAGGAGAAATAGGATTTTGCTATTCAAAGCTCCCTGTCCCACCACGGTTATCTCTGACAGGCATTGTGAAGGTAGGTAATTTTGAAATGACAGCGGTGCCTGGCCATCTATGTTGAATATTGTACTAGCAGATTTTTCATGTCTTATGCTATGTCAGAAGTAGCAATCTCAAAAGCTTTTGCCAACCAGTTGTATGTTAGAACCTAGTATCTATCAAATTGAACTGCTTGTCCCCTCTATATGGTAAATACATATACATCTACCTTTTTAACATGCACATCCATTACTCAATCACTGCAGCATCAAGAAAATATGTGAACCCACCAAATTCATAACAGAATTTTCATCTTAACTTCACATGACAGGGGCATAGCATTAACTGTCTGCTAGTTCAAATATTGAACTTCCCCAGTGTGGTAAACAGAAGGATGGGGTAGCATGGAGTGTGTGCATACTTATGTGTCCGGTTCAGGGCAAACAAAAACAAAAACCCCAAAACGGTGAGGTTTTGGATATCTAATCTGAGTTACACTTGCTACCCTCACAGAATAGTAGGCAAGTGTAATGAATCAAAAAAAAAAATCATGCAATGTGTGGACAAACCAAAGTGATCGCACCACACACATCACTTCGTGGGACCCTTCCAGGGTGTTATGGAGATATCGATCTATGCAGTCCTAAAAGTCCGGAAAAGACAGCTATAAATGTATGGTTTCACGAGCCGTAACTTTCTTCTCTTGTTCTCCGATCTCCCAGCTGGATCTGGGAGATCGGAGAATATTTCAGCACCACGGATAGCGATGTGACTTCTATTTAGATCTCTATTTTAGATGATCTATCATCTATTTTAAGCGGAAAACGAAGACCGGGGGTTGTATCCCTACAGATAGACTGTCATTATGAAACGGGGCAGTATGTCATGATCCCCAGTCCGCCATCACATTCGGTTATCAATCCCCATCAGATAGCAGGCGCTGCATGGAGAGAGCGCCCAATGTCACCTTTCCGAGAAGGCAAAGGAGCTATTTATTCCAGGCGCGATTCAGACTCAGCCGTCTCGTAGCTTCCCACCAATGAAACCAAGCAAACATCCAACAAAAAAAAACAACGCCCCCCCTCCCCAACGACCTCGGTTCCTACCTGGGATGGCCAGATTTGCCAGCGGCACGTTTTGGATGCTTTGGGGCAAACTTGCCATCCAGTCGGCGAATTTCAACTCAGTCTTGCCTTGCGACGAAGCCATACTTGGTGCCTGCCAAGGAAACCGCTCGTTCGTTCGTTCGCTCGCTCGCTCGCCTAGCTCAGCCGGTTAGTAGCAGCCGTGGCAGCCCCTCCTCCTTCTGCCGGCCTCTGAAAGCCCAGCCGCTGTGCTCGTCTCCAGCCCTCGCTTTGCTAGAGAGAGTTTTACGCGCCACGCTGCGCCACGCCCACGGGTGGATGGCGCAGGCACGTGCGGAGTCGACTTAATATGCCAAATCCTCTTGGCTGGAAAAGTGCCAGTCCGGGGAGCGCAGCTGCCGCCCCACCGCCTCCCCTGGCATTTCCCAGCGCATCTTCCGTCTACCTAAAACTCCGCCAAAAGCTGAACGCGCGCCTGGGGCGCAACGGGGGCTTGGAGACGCCGCTCCTGGATCGCCTCCTGGGGAGGGTCAGGCCAGCCGAGAATCAACAGCAGGCTCTTCTCCCCTGTGGTGCCACGGGGGGGGGATGAAACATACAAGAAGGGGGCCTTTTTTTCTCGGGGAATGAAAATGTGCGCGATCTAGAAAAAGCAACAGCCTCCTTTATCTTGCGCCATCGTTTTAGCGCCTTGGCTGGGAGGATTGTTAGGCTTAGGCGCAAAAAAGCCATCGTGCTCACGTTCTTTCCCCCATCCCAACTCAAGCCTGCCCTATCGTTCAAGTGGTTTATTGGGATCGGGTTCATGCTGGGTGAATGCAGCCCTCAAGATTCAACCACACCATTGGGGGTGCCATCTTGTCACACCCGGCGTGGGAGAAAGGCCATTGTAACGTTGTAATGCAAGCTGCCCCTTAGGTATTTGCCTGCAACAAGTATAAAAGGTATGAAATTGCATTGTGGCATCACAATAGACATTTTGTTATTATAGGTAGCTGCAAACAGTGGTCAAGTTCTTTCTTTCACAGAGATAACTTAGCTACGGTCCTCCAAGCTCCAGTTTTGACAACTGCCATGTGTCCTTTGGAGATTTGCTTTGAAGACAACTGGGAAGTTGCTGGTAATGCTCAACATGGCTGCAAATCTTATGCCCTTTTAAAGAGCACTTGGCACGGTTCGTCTACAACTGTACGGGCTACCTGGAGCTTAGCAGGTGAATTTGAAAGGTCTAGTACCGTAATAATGTTTAAACAGCATTCATGTTTAGTTTGTCCAAGAGCATATCCCCAGAACATTCAGATCTGCAGAGATGGATCTTCACAGTGATACACATATAAAATAAATTTAGGGAGAGTTGAGGGTCTTCTCTGTTGTGATACTCCAGTGGTTCTCAACCTTTTTAATGCCGCGACCCCAACCGGTCGTAAGTCGAGGACTAAACAGGTCATAAGTCGAGGACTAAACCGGTTGTAAGTCGAGGACTACCCAACCAGTCGTAAGTTGAGGACTTTCCCTGCCCGGGAGCGCCACGCATGCGTGGTTCCACCCCCTGTGCCGGCCGAGGCGTAGCTGGCAAGTGGCAGAGACGGAGCAGGCCGACCACCAGCTGGCCCAGCCCAAGGGAGGTAAGGCACCTGCCGGAAAAGGGGAAAAAATGGCGGACAAAAAAAATGGCGGACAAAAAAAATGGCGGACAGCCTTGCTTGGCGACCCCCATGAAATGGTCGATCGACCCCAAATGGGGTCCCAACCCACAGGTTGAGAACCACTGTGATACTCATTCTTTGAAATGGTCCTCTTTTACTTCTGAGACTTCACACTCATTATGTTTTAAGGAATGTCTAGTGTGTCTTCTTCATTATTATGAAGTTTACTAGTTTGTTATTATAATTGTACTATTTACTATTAATATGCCAGTTTGGTGAAGTGGTTAAAGCATCAGGCTAGAAACCAGGAGTCTCCCACCTTAGACATGAAAGCTGGCTGGGTGACTTTGAGTCAATCACTCTCTTTCAGTGCAACTCACCTGACAGGGTTGTTTTGGGGAAAATAGGAGGAGAAAGGGGTATTAAGTATGTTAGCTGCCTTGAGTTATCAAATAATAAAGGTGGAAAAATAAATTCAAACAAGTTTTACAGTATCTTTTCTGACAAATATATTAATTATTTTATTTGGTTTTATAATGGTTTTGGTGGATTGTAACCTTACCCAAATAACAAAAATCTGTTCTATGGTCTCCCAGATTCTAACCCAATCTCTTAACCACAAGCCCAAACTGGCAGTACCTGTCAATATCTCCTTAAAGACAAGAACAGTGGTGTCTCTATGGTGGACTGGATCACAATTGTGCACAACTCTAGTAGAAGGCAAAGGGATCCTTATCATCTTTAGTTTCCCAGATTGCTGTTTACCAGTTCAATTTTCTTTTGTCTTTTTTGTAGACAAGTGGGATCTCTTCCAAACAAAGTCTTGTGCCACTTCATTTTCCAAGAATTCTCTGGAAATTGGCATGTATTTGGGACCTAGAAGTATCCTTGGAATACAGATTATGTCACAGGCTGGTGCTTTAATTTGCAGCCTGCTGGTCTCCCATTTTTGTTCCTTTCCTTTTGTTTTCTAATTCAAAACAATATTTAAAAATTAAATAAGGTGGAGTCTTACAGTTTCTGAGATAAGTGTCTGTAAACATATGGATGCCCTGCTGGAAATGAAGGGGCAGATGAGCAGAGAAAATGACAAGCATTATTTGCCTAGAGAGAAGACTGGAGCCAATGACTCCATCTCCTTTTCTCTTTTTGAAGACAAAAATGCAAATGAAAAAGAACTGATCTTCCAACTTCTATTTCTTGCTTACCCTTCCCAGGCAATGTGGCTAAATGGATGGTGCTCTGGAGAGAAAGAACCACTGTCCCAACGTGCTTGCCAGCCTTCTCTGCAACATCTCAGCTGGCCATGGAAGAAACAGACTTCTAACTCTCTTAGTCATCTGATTCTGCTTAGAGGAACATTTCTTCTATGCTGTAATGGTAAAAGAAAAGAACAATAGGTCCTATCCAACAACATGAAATTTAATGTGGATAAAAGCAAGGTTTTACACTTAGGCAGGAAAAACCAAAAGTACAAGTACAGATTAGGCGAAACCTGGCTCTAAAATAGTAACTGTGAGAGGGACCTTGGAGTCCTAGATGATCACTTAAATGTGAGTCTGCAGTGTGCAGCAGCAGCCAAAAAATCTAATACAGTCCTTGGTTGTATAAACAGAGGTATAGAACCAAAATCAAATGAAATATTAATACCGCTTTATAAAGCCTTAGTAAGACCACACTTGGAATACTGTATCCAGTTTTGGTCACCACATTACAAAAAAGATGTTGAGACTTTGGCAAAAGTGCAAAGAAGAGCAACTAAGATGATTAAGGGCCTGGAGACAAAAATATATGAAGAATAGTTGCAGGAATTTGGTATGGCCAATCTAGAGAAAAAATGGACTAGGGTGACATGATAGCAGTATTCCAGTATTTGAAGGGCCACCACAAAGAAGAGGGGTCAACTTATTTTCCAAAGCTCCAGAAGGCAAGACAAGAAACAGTGGCTGGAAACTAGTCAAGGAGAAAAGCAATCTGGAATTAAGGAGAAACTTCCTAACAGTGAGGACAATTAATCAGCGGAACAGCTTGCCTTCAGAAGTTGTAGATGCTTGTAGTGACCTTCAAAATTTCTTCTCTGACCTGTCGGTGAACAGACTTTACCATATACTAGAGGACGAACTACTGATTTACTGGAGGTTCCAGGGAAGATCGAGATAAGACTAACTATCTCTTTAGAAATAAGTAATCAAGGGGTCTGTCGTTCTACCCTTTCACTACGACGACAGAGATTAGCAAGGGGAACTGTCCATTTTATTTTATTTATTTATTTATTTATTTTATTTGATTTATATCCCGCCCTTCTCCCAACGGGACTCAGGGCGGCTCACAACATATTAAAAACATAAACGCATTTACAGCCCCTCCAAATAAAACCAATTAAAACCAAATATTTGAGGTTGTGCTACTTAAAAATTGTTCTTAAAATAAACCCGATTTAAAATCCTCCCTAGGCCAGGCCCGCTTGCTGGAAAAGCCATGTCTTGAGGGCACGGCGGAAAGTAAGGAGATCCGGAATCGTCCGGATCTCGGGGGGTAGTTTGTTCCAGAGGGTGGGGGCACCCACAGAGAAGGCCCTCCCCCTGGGGGTCGCCAGCCGACATTGCTTGGCCGACGGCACCCTGAGGAGGCCCACTCTGTGGGAGCGTACCGGTCTATGGGAGGGAATCTGTGGCAGAAGGCGGTCTCGGAGATACCCAGGTCCGATGCCATGGAGCACTTTAAAGGTGGTAACTAACACCTTAAAGCGCACCCGGAAGGCCACTGGCAACCAGTGCAGCTCGCGCAGCAGCGGTGTTACATGGGAGCGACGAGTCCCTCCCAACACCGCCTGCGCGGCCACATTCTGGACCAGTTGAAGCCTCCGGGTGCTCCGCAAAGGGAGCCCCATGTAGAGAGCGTTACAATAGTCCAGGCGGGAGGTGACGAGAGCATGAGTGACTGTGCGCAAGGCGTCCCGGTCCAGAAAAGGTCGCAACTGGTGAATCAGGCGAACCTGATAAAACGGCCCCCTGGTCACGGCCGACAAATGGTCATCCAATGTCAGCCGTGGATCCAGGAGGACTCCCAAGTTGCGCGCCCTCTCTGAGGGGGCCAAAATTTCGCCCCCTATAGTCAGCGATGGAGTCAGCTGACTATGCCGAGGCGCCGGCAACCACAGCCACTAGGTCTTGGAAGGGTTGAGCCTGAGTCTGTTCCTCCCCATCCAGACCCGTACGGCCTCCAGGCAACGGGCCATCACGTCAAGGGCATCGTTGGGGTGGCCTGGGGTGGAAATGTACAGCTGAGTGTCATCAGCGTACTGATGGAAATCCACCCCAAAGCCACGAATGATCTCGCCCAGCGGCTTTACATAAATATTGAAC
>NW_015387291.1:0-7720 GCF_001527695.2 Protobothrops mucrosquamatus | reverse complement strand
AGGTAGTCCTTGATTTAATGTTTAAAGACCAAAGTTACAGTGGACTCAAAAAAGTTACAACCCATCTTTGAAGCCACATCATTCTCATGGTCACATGATCACATTTCAGGCACTTGGCAGCTGGCTCACATTTATGTGGTCACATTTTATGACTTTTGTGCTGTTTCCCAGCAAAAAACACCCATTGGATAAGTTGCAGTCAGACTTATCAACATGATTTTATTAACAACTGCAATGACTGTTGTTAATGACTTACAACCAAAATTCCAGGCTCAATTGTGGTTTAAAGTCAAGGCTGCAACTTTTTTACAGCCTGGAATCTTCCAGTTGGATCAAGACTGCAACTGGGCATTGCAGCTCCAATCCATTTGGAAGGCTGATCTAGTAGTTTGCACATTTATCCCTCTCTACAATTCAAAGAGACAGAAACTTAACAAGAGCATGTAGCAAGATAAACTGACTGACAGGAACCAGTGTCCTGCTTATTCGCCCTCTGCAAGAACATGGTTCGCTTTTTTATCTCCTTTCCTTGACTAAAACATTTATTTTCCATGTCTCTTTATAATATGCCTCTTATTAGTTTGATGGTTTTCTTATAGTTGTCAGCATTTTCTTCCCCTCTCAGTTTAATTCTCTTTTTTTTCTGTCTCTGACCTAATT
Organism: Protobothrops mucrosquamatus; assembly: GCF_001527695.2. NCBI lineage: Eukaryota > Metazoa > Chordata > Lepidosauria > Squamata > Viperidae > Protobothrops > Protobothrops mucrosquamatus. Next base: position 7,060 of record NW_015387291.1, on the reverse strand, counting down.
CTATTCAGTCACTCTTAGCTGAATAGCTGTAAATACAGTTAAGTAATTCAGGATTTCTTATTACTTTTGCATTCTAAGCAAAGCTTAATTTTGTTTCATGCAAATCCCCCATCTCAAAATATGCTCTCCTAGAAGCTACAATACTTCTCTCTACACACATTCTTGTTTGAGCAAAAGTGTCTACAATACTAACAGTATCAAACACACACACACATACACACACTGACAACCAGATGATGACACAAGTGTAATGATGTCATCACACATGTGCCATGTCTCCAATCCCACCACTGTACCCCCTCAGATTAAAGCATCCTTGGATACAAAATCTGGTGCAGAACAAAATCTAGTTAATAAATGGTAGCCTATCAAATGTGTCAACACACAACTCCAAGTTCCCTGTTGGTTTATTTACTGATTGATTAGATATTATTTTAAAAAAACAATACCTAGTTTTTGGATAACAATAAGCAAGGAATCTCCTCAAAAGGGCTGAATGCTGGTTTTGCTTCTCCCAATCATTCAGAAAGAGGGCAGGAATTAGGAAATGCATGACATCCAGGCTCCATATATACTATTTTCTGATACTTCTTCTTGTTGTGCCATATCCGTTATCGGACGTTGGCGATCATGTTGGCAATCCTGTTTTTATCAGCAGCCGCACAAAAAAGTGCTGCTGAGTTTTGTCTAAACCAGTCCCTTAGATTTTGAAGCCACAATGTTCTTCTTCTGCCTGGAACTAGTTTGTCTTCAATCTTTCCCTGGAGGATTAAATGGAGTATGCCGTATTTTTCTGGGTGTCACATCACATGTCCGAAATATTCTAACTTTCGTTTTTTAATTGTTTTGGTATTTCCCTTGGCTTTCCCAGGTGGCTTATCACCCCCTCATTTCTGAACTTGTCAACCCAGCTTATACGTAACAGCTGCCTGTAAATCCACATTTCAAATGCTTCTAGTCTCTTCAGGTGGCCTTCTGTCAGAGACCAACTCTCTACTCCATAGAGCAGAATAGAAATAATATAGCATCTGACAAGCCTGATTTTCAGTCTTAGTCTTATGTCATGACTGCAGAAGAACTTTTTCATTTTGAAGAATGCTGTTTGAGCTTTCTTTATCCTTGTCTTTACTTCAGCAGTAAGTAAATATATTTCTGATACTAATAATACAAAATGTTTTTCATTTACTCATTGGGTTCATATATTTTTTTCAGGAGCTTTTAACAGCATAATACTCTCCTCTGTTTGTATCCATATAGTAACATACAATAGTGATATAGGCTAAGAAATTCTGTCTGAATTCAAGCATGCTACTAGGTCAGGATTTTTTACCCATAGTATGTGAAAGAAGCCATATAAGCTGTTTCACATTAGTCTATAATGAGCTATTCTTCCTATTACTAAGTCAAAAGCAAACTTGCCACAGTGTGACATTGCATTATGTGTTAACCAGACTGGTGCCCATGAGATTCTATGACTGAACATGAACTTGAATCTCTGTTTCCATGTTCCAGCAGGTCCAACTACATTATCCTGGCTCATCAAGGTTTAGTATTATGATGAATGGTCTAAGTACTTTACATGGAGTAACAGTGGAGCACACATATAACAATTTGAGTATTGATACTAGTGAAACAGTTACACATCAGTAGTGCACTTCTGATTCATGTATAGACTCAGTGGTACCAGACGGTCTAAGTCAGGGGTGTCAAACTGCTGGCGCGTGAGCTGGTTGCATCGTGTGGAGGCCACACCCACCCCAGTTCCAGCAATGTGAAAATAGTTGTGATACATTGCGACACATCACATGACACGGTGAGTTTGACACCCATGGTCTAAGTGGAGAAAATGAAAATGATACTCAGTGAAGGGCCAAGCCTCAAAATTCTAGGAGCTATTTTTCCTCTTATCATATGCAAAATCAGGGACACAAATTTTATTCTCTGTTATTCACATCACATAGATACATTCTCTCACTGTAACAGTACAATCAGAAAGCTATAAAACCCAGCAGTATACATTGCACTTCAGAGTTAATAAACAATAGCATCTGCAATAGTGGTGAATACAATAACATATTGGCATATTTGCTATTGGCTATAGCATAAAATAAGCATAAAATGTAAACACAATGATACACCATGCTGGTGGAATCAATCTTGTGACAGACAGCGTTGCAATATTTTACAACAACCCTAGAAGTCATTGTTGACTTTTCTCTGAGCAGAAAGAGAACAGAATTTTTAGGTTTCTGTGGTATTTAAATAAATGTGGCATAACTGAATCATTTTGCAAAGGAAAGTAAAAAGGGCTGTGGAGAAAAAATGTGCCCAGCAGATTCAATTTCTCCTATACAGCACAGACAAAATGCTTTTACAAAAGGATGTCGTTGCACATCATAGCTTGCCATAGAAAATCTCAACTATGTTTTGGTCACAATATATTGGTGAGACGAGAAGCTGAATTTCCCAAATGTGTGATTTAAGGAGGAAGGACTGAAATCTAGCTCGTAGAGACCATGGGCAGAAGACTGCCTACCTATTCTCCAATGACCAGATGTGGCCATTGGAAAGGGGTGACTGTTTTTCTTAGGATATGAATTCTACTGGCTCATACTCTGAACCAGTCATTGCTTAGGGAAGCAAGAACATGGCTCACATCTAAAAGAAGCAGACTCTACATGGCATACCAGGTTGCCCCTTTTGGTCCCTGAACAACCCACAGAATGAGGCTTATATTGGAGGAGAGTTCATGTCACTCAACATCTGGCATTTTTTTTCAATTCCCTGAGACTGAGGCTTACAATGGAAGACACTCTGTATAGATTTATCCAATTCTTGCACCATTTGAATTAGAGCAGAATATCATTCTTCCCATGGCTTTTCTCCATCACCACTATGACCTACCTATGTTCAGGCATGAATGTGATATTAATGCTGGACACAAACCCTGATCAATCTGGGTCATAAAAGGATGCAATGCCTCTGAGAAGCACCAACATGTGCAGCATGGAAATGGTGTTCTGTTATTCCCCAAGCATCATGACATTGACTGATTGTTTAGAAGAGGATCTTTATGTAAAATTCCCAACTAGACATCATGTGGATTGGTTGTGTTTGTCCATGCAGTAATATAGTCAGACATCAGTGATTTACAAGCAAAGTACTGGAATATATTGCTTTGGTTGATCTACTGCTTAGAATCAGTGTATGCATTGTTTGTGTGCACATAGTACATCTTCTTGGTCCCTGTTGATGTTGAAATTGAGCATTGAAATTGAAGATTCCTTTATATAAATAGCAAGTATTTTCATCTTCAAAGGCACTTTGACAGTTCCACAATCCATAGGTTAAAAAAATGTTCTGAATGCATATTACACCTAAACTTAGCAAACTGCCATCAATGTAGTTGTTATTTTTTCTGAAAGTTGTGTGATAATAGCTTCCTTTGTTTCAGAATTTTTGACTTAGGCATCCATTCATCATTTTGCTCCAGGCAATGCATTTACTTGTGCTTTTTGATTTATGGAGACTTCAAAATATATTCAATTGTATATATAAAAAAATCTNCATATTACACCTAAACTTAGCAAACTGCCATCAATGTAGTTGTTATTTTTTCTGAAAGTTGTGTGATAATAGCTTCCTTTGTTTCAGAATTTTTGACTTAGGCATCCATTCATCATTTTGCTCCAGGCAATGCATTTACTTGTGCTTTTTGATTTATGGAGACTTCAAAATATATTCAATTGTATATATAAAAAAATCTATACTAGTTCTCTCTCTCTCTCTCTCTCTCTCTCTCTCTCTCTCTCTCTCTCTCTCTCTCTCTCTCTCTCTCTCTCTCTCTCTCTCTCTCTCTCTCTCTGTGTGTGTGTGTGTGTGTGTAAAGCTTGAACATGCAATTGGTTCCTGTTGATGCATATCCAGTTGATGTGCCATCTTCATACTCATATGCCACGTTGTACTTCAAAGACACCATAAGCAGAACATAGAACAGATCTCAGCTACCAAAGTCCTAACAAACACCAGCTTGCAGAAAGAGTCAGAGTTTTCTATATATTTTTACCATCACCTAATGATTGTCCACGTTTTTGCGATCCAAGCAGTTTCTTCTGAACCCCACTGTTTCCTCTAGTCAAAATACCTAAAACCATTTTGGATTTTCCTTCTGCCAAATCACAGCTTTTCTGAATCATTTTGGCAGAATTTGCAAATCACAAGGTCTCCCTTTGGTATACTTTATGTCTCTATATTTTAATAACACGAAGGCAGGAAAGAAGGAAAACATTCAAAGAAGTTTTAACCTACACGTGAAAGTCATTTCATATGCACTTTGCGTCCTCTTTATTTAGACTTGAGATTTTGTCCATGGCCAAAACTTCTGCATTTCATCAATAGAGGGCAACATATACCCACCCTATTTTGCTCACATTGGCCTTTCTCTGAGACCAAACCAGGCCCCTTAAGCCAGAAAGAACCAGCTTCTTGCAGATGTCCTGCATCCCCCATAATTATGAGTAATACGTCTTTCAGGAAAGCTTGGTTACTCTTAGTGATGTTTTGGGGAAAAAAATGTTTATGCAATAGAATATTTGGGTGAGGGAGCAGACCTAGGAACATGAATTGAAAGTTAACTAAATTAAGTTCTCAACAGATAGCAGCCCAGAATCTAAACTACGCCTAGGTACTGTTTGAACGGGAAACCACTTGAGAACACCAGAGTTGAAAGCTGGGCTGTGAAATCGAAAAAGTAAATCACAGAAGAAGGCAATCTCAACCTTTCTCTGTTGTTGAGTGTTTTTGCCAAGTCACCTACAGGGATATGTGCAAAGTAGTTGTATCCCCATAATTATGAGTAACACATCTTTCAGGAAAGCTTGGCTGCTCTTAGCGATGTTTTGGGAAAAAAATATGATGCAATGGAATATTTGAGGGAGCTGAAACTCAGCTCGTATCTGGTGTTTGCTAAAAGTTTTAGGATAGGCAGCATATTGGGAAAGGTATGGGAAGATGAGAAAGTCATCTAAGGTCTCTTTGCAAGTCATGTATAGCGAAACCAGCCTGCTGTGCTCCTTCCTAGCAGTCTGCAGTGAGCAGTGTCAGAGCAGGGTAATGGCTCAAATCAGAAGGATGGCAAATGGAGCATAAGAATGCAGGCCTTGAATGCAGGAAATGAATGCAGGAAATGAATGCAGGTTTGATACATAGAGAAATGGAGCAGTATTTGCTTCACAATGTTCTGCCTGCCATCTTGCCAGTTTTGACACACACATACATACACACACACACACACACACACACACACACACACACACCTCATGGATGCTGCTACAACCTGCTGTGTGGGAAGAAAAGTATAGGAGAAATTTTTTAAAACTCACTTTTCACACTGGCCCTGCACATCATTTGTACATGATGCTACTATGCTTATGTCATGTAAAGGAATCCCTGCGGATTTTACGCCGCTAGTATTTGTCGACTCTAGGGGGGTGCTCATCTTTGTTTCAAGGCCATTGAGCCAGGGCTGTCCAAAGACATTTCCATGGTCATATGGCCAGCATGATGTCACGGAGCGCTATTACCTTCCTGCCGAAGTGGTACCTATTTATCTACTTGCATTTGCATGCTTTTGAACTGCTAGGTTGGCAGGAGCTGCAGGGAGGATGGGAGCTCACCCCATCGCATGGCACTTGGGTTTTGAACATGGGCTGCCAGCTTTCCAGCTGACAAGCCCAGCATCTTAACTGCTGATCCAGTGCATTGCCCCTCTTTATGTCATGTAACACATGTAACAAAGCCAGAGCTTCAACTGTATGCTAACAGCCATTCTCTTGACTTTCTTGACCTCCCTCACAATGCCCTTGCCTGTAACAGAGTATTCCAGGGGAAATTCAAACGTTGTGAGAAAAAATTGCTATGTTTTCAACAATATCAGTGACAGAATTACTTCAAAAGAAATATTATGAAAAGTTTCAATTCAGAAAAATCCCTTTATGAAGAAAAAGAAAATTGTTAAAAAATATACAATAGATGTAAATTGTATATTTGGCTTTTTATACTTTCTTGAAAAGCCAAAGGAATTATCTGAAAAACACAGAACTTTTCACCCAATAAGAACAATATGCAATGTTTAGAAATAAGATATCTTCCCGTTATTGGGTTTTTTCCTCCCACTCTTTTTTTATTTCTATAATATCTATAAATCAGCAACAGAAAAGTTGTAGTTCTCTACATACTACTAATTACATTGTAGGCATCTGTTACCATCATCCATGCTTGCTGAATTGAGTGGGAGTCATAATGAGCAGTTCTTCATATTATAGGCCATTATTTATTTGTTTGTTTGTTTATTATACTTAGAGACTGTCATTCGTAAATGTCCATGTCCACCATTATCCATCAGTGAAGAAGATCTAACTCCATTCAAGTGTAAATGAGCCGGCAGTTGAGAGTTCCAGGTAGAACACCGATCAACAATATTCTGATGGATGCTACCACAGACTTACGTTCTGTGCATGTTCTACAAAGGGATTATTGAGTCTGTCATTTGCATCTCTATAACTGTCTGGTTTGGCACTGCAATAAAACAAGACAGGTACAGACTTCAATGGATAGTTAGAACTGCAGAAAAAACAATTGCTACCAGCCTGCCTTCCATTGAGCAAGAAAGAGGGCTGTGAAAATATCTACAGACTCCTTACATTCTGGACATAAACTGTTTCAACTCCTCGCCTCAGGACACCGCTACAGGGCTTTTGCACGCCAAAACAATTAGACACAAAGACAGGTTTTTTCCCCCCATGCCATCACTCTGCTAAACAACTAATTCCCACAACGCTGTCGAGCTACCTAATAGGGCTGTATTACTATTATCTTTCTCATCTTTCCTATTACTTATTACCTTATCTTCTTATGACTATAACTTTGTTGCTTGTATCTTATGATTGTTTTATTTAGTATCCTAGTATGATTTATGTTGATTGCTTATTTAGTATCCTATGACTATCACTGAGTGTTGTATCTTATGATTTATGATGAATGTATTTCACATTTATAATAA
>NW_015387290.1:306013-311697 GCF_001527695.2 Protobothrops mucrosquamatus | reverse complement strand
CCCCATCACGGTAGGAAAGAAGCCCATGACCAGTGATATCTATATGACTTAAATCTTCTCTAAACTGTTGCTAGGCAACTTCAAAGCCTCAAATCCATTCCTTCCATAGTACTTTAAACTTTAATCTTGGACTGTGAACTTCTTAATATGGGAAACACCTTCAGATAAATAACTATCCTCTGACAGATTTTTAAAGATAAGTAGCTGGCTATCTTCTGTAAATAGGATATATACTGTAGTTATCCATAGCTGGAGCAGCCCATTAGTGGTATGAAAGATGCCCCCATTAGGCAAATTTGAAAAACCACCGCTAGACTGAATAGATAGTAGGGAGTGGAACTTCAAAACACAAACTGTATTGCTTGTTTTATTTTATTTTATTCTCATACCATAATTGAGATTGGTAACTACATTGCCATTGCAGCGTGGTTGGTAAGGAAAATATCAGGTGACCATACCGGACTTACAACATTACTAGTGCTGCTAGTGATTAAGCAAATCACCTGTGATTAAGTGAGACATCTTGTGACCATAAATTGTGGTTTTATTGCTGGCTTGTCCATTGACAGAAATCAACTGTGAATTATGCAAACGAAAATCACATGACTTTGATCATCGTAAATGCCCACCCAGTTTCTAAGTGCCTGAATCTCAATGACATGACTTCAGAGATGCAGCATTGGCCATATGTTCAAGGACTGGTCAGATAATTGCTTTTTCAATGCCATTGTAATTCTTAACAGTCACTAAATAGGGCAATTGTTAAGTGAGGACTGTTAGCATGCGATGCCTGCCATGTTTATGTTGGAGAGAAAGAAAGGTTTATTTTTGGGTAGTACTCCTGATGGGCTGGGAAAGTGCCCGCTCACTTCATTTATGCCCTTTCTCAACACCTGTAGCCTGTGAAGTGACTATTTTCAGATATGGGGTTTAGCACTGGTTCAAAAAGGCATGACTCTTCTTCAGAAATAACCAGAAAGATTGTCACAATCACCCCTCTGACTTGTCACCTGGGCAACCTGAAGAGAATCTAAACCTACTACCCCAGGTACTTGCTCAACTTCCCCAAGTAGGCAACATCAGGATAACAATTGATGGTTGCTTGTCCTGTTGCAGATGATGCTTGGGTGGGAGGGAGACAAACTCAAAGGAGTCCACAATCACTTTCTGAAACTTGTCTTAAAACTGTAAGGATAACACCATTTACAGCTTTATTCCTGAAACAGTTGGGTCAGTGCAATTTTACCAGTGTATATGTATTTCTGCTGACTTAGAGATTGGAGGATGGCCCATTTATTTATTTGATTTATATTCACCACAGTCAACAAGACTGCTGGTGGCTTACAATATATCTATTCACAATAGAATGAAATGCCCATGGTATAGTAAATAAAAATAAAAATGACAATACAAGAGATACAATAACACATCTATAATACAAAATGAAGACAAGCAGTCAGCAGGTAATGTATGAACAATTACAGAAACAACAAAATTGATAGCTAGACTTAATAGCACATGCTCTCCAGAATAATTTGGTTTATAATAGCTAATAGAAAACCAACAATATGAAACTTATCAACATGGGCTTTGCTATTCCAAAGCAGAAGCTCAGCAACAGAAAAGCAGTTCTTGAATGCTTCCATGGCATTATTTTGTAGACTAGTAGGTTCTACAAAACCTCGGAGGTTCTGGATGGACAAGTTGAACAGGTTGAAACTAGTCAGGGAATACTGTCCTCCAAGGATTAAAGTGCCAAGCTATATGGAAAGTCAATTCAAGGCCCAGAGAACAGGGGTCATATTTTAGGTCATCCTGTCTATGGTTTCCAGCTATACAGTGACAGTACCTGAAAGTCCTGGAAGGCCCTCTAGACTTGCTCTCTCATTGGCAAAATTATTCTATTAAGAGACAACTCTATACGTCTCAAAGAACATCAATGAACAAACAGCAACTATGCCTTGTTTGGGTTCAACTCCAGCCTCTTTTGACCCATCCAGACACTCATGGCCATTGTAATCCATGCACTGGGTCAAGACGTTGACAGCCTTTCCTGTGTAGAAGAGGTATGCAAAGAGATACTGAAATGATTCCAGAAATGCTAATTTATTGCAATAGTAGAATAGTGTTTTTTAACCTTGACAAGTTTAAGATAGGTGGACTTAAACTCCCAGAATTCCCACCCAGCATGAAAATTCTGGTAGTTGAAGTTCATTCATAAAGTTGTCACAGTTGAGAAATATTGCTGTGGAATATAAAACAGAAACTTGAAACCTGTTGGAGTTTCTTTGTACCATTTTATGCCAAACAGAATCAAGGTGGGTTCTGAATTCTTTGTCACATTTTTCTCTTTTCTAGAACTGACTTGTCATCTTTCTTCCCATAATTTTCTTCCCTTAGCGGATCATATATTTCTTCATCAACATCATCTCTAAATTCCTGGACAATAATACTGGCACAATGCTGTACTAATCAGTTACAACAGCCAGATAGGTTGGGATGGGAGTTCTATCTATTGCCCCATCACTAGAAGGGAGTTGGCCACACTAAACAAGGTTGCAGGCTGAACACCCATTGAAGCAAATGGGACAAGGTTTGCCTCCTTTATTGCAATGATGTAAATTCAACTTGGAGCTCACAATTTTTTTTTGCTTTTCCTATTGATACTTTAGAACAGTAGTGGCGAACCTATGGCACATGTGCCAGAGGCGGCAGTCAGAACGCTCTCTGTGGGCACACGTGCCATGCCCCGGAGATGGCAACTGTCCCTCTTCAACCAGCCGCCCACTAACTCACCAAGGTTCCACATGGCCGGATGCATCCCAGCATGGCTGGTTTCCCTCCCCCGTTCCATCCCTCCTGGCCTCGCATGCTCTCCTTTTCCTGGGCACGACCCACTGCATCGCCTCCTCAGCTGTCGGCTGGCTGTCCAGCTCAGAAGCAGCTTCTCTGAACTGCTGGGGGTGGGCTCCGGAGCTCCAGAGTGCGCCAGTCAAAGGGCCAGCAGGCTGTGGCTGCTGATGGACACTGTCGGCCCCCATGAGCTCGCTGGCCTCTGTGTGTGGGGGCCGATGGTGTCAGGCAGCAGCCGCCCCTGCCTCACCTTGCCCTGCGACAATGGCATCCCCGCCCTGCCTTGCCTTACCTCGCCTCACTTCGCAGGATGAGCCTCCTGCCCACCACCCCACCTGCTAGAGACCCCCTGGATCTCCCCAACCCTGCCCGGCCCCCACATGCATCCCTCCCCATGAGTAACATCGAGGTGACCATGCCCGCCTTGGCCACATCTACCCAGTCTGCCATGACCACCACAGCCACACCCATCCAGTGGGCCATGCCCACCTGGCACCCAGCAATAAATAAGTGGGTTTTGGGTTGCAGTTTGGGCACTCGGTCTCTAAAAGGTTCGCCATCACTGCTTTAGAATCTCTTATTTCTGCTGCTTCAACTGCCAGAAATCCTTGGTGAACCAAGAAAATATTCAGGATTGGTCAACATAGGGAGGCCCATCAGGGGCAATCACATCAAGCAACCTGGTCATGATTATTCATCTCGTGGTCACGTCCCATTTGGACTTTTGCAATGTGCTCTATATGTGGCTGCCTTTGAGGAGCATTTTCGAGTACAAGTAGTCTTTGCTTACTGACTGCCTTATTCAGCAACTGTTTAAAACAGGGGTCTTCAAACTCGGCCCTTTTATAACTTGTGGATGTCAACTCCCAGAATTCCTCAGCCAGTGTGCCTGGCTGAGGAATTCTGGGAGTTGACGTCCACAAGTCAGAAAAGGGCCAAGTTTGAAGATCCCTGGTTTAAAGTTACATTGGTATTGTCCTTCAGTCATGTGATTGCCATTACAATATGTGTTATCCTGTGCCTGACTATTATTTTTCTTTCCTTTATAGTTAGACACTAATTGGGAATGTAGCAGGAGTGGAATAAAAAAAAATAAAAATGATAAGGCTTTTGAATGCTGTATTTACCACCAATAGTCAGTGCAACAGAAGGGCTCACTTCACTGCCTTGATATGTATTTCAAGGTTAAATTGACTGTAGGATATTAAAATTATACTTAAAGTATCATCTGATTACCTTCACGTGTGCTCCTCGTTCTGAAGGAAGATTAATTGTCTTCTTAGTCATTACTACTGTCAGGTTTTTTACAGCCCTGAAACTCTAATGACAAATACTTGGTTCATCAATGGGGACATGTTTAGCATTTAATTAGGCATTTGAATGTGAAGAAGGAAATCAGAAGTCAAAACAAACCATCAGCAGTATTCTACTGGGAAAAAGCAGAGCCACTTTAAATAATTTCAAGTAATTTTAATAATACTTGGTGGCATACGAAATGCTTTGTTACCCTTTTCACATTTATCTAAAGCAGAGAGGTTGACAGATAATATGACTCTCTAGAAATAGGGCTGGAGCCCAGGTTTCTGTAATGATGCAACTGATGTCAGATTCCCTGGCTCAAACTCAGTGGTAGCTCAGTTATAAAGTCTAGGGAAACTGTATCCCAAGGCCCCTATACAGTTGAGTTAAAGTTTGGCATGTGGACAAATCTGGCATAATGAAATGTAATTTTTAATTCTGCATGGACATGAGGCTGCCAAAAGTCAAAGAGAAGGTGGATCATTTTACTTTGTCCATCAAAGTATCCTGATGGTTTTACTTTCTCCTGCATAAATTACCTTCACTCCAATTGGGGTATAGAAAATTTCTTCTAACTTAACTAACTGCAGGTAGTCCTAAATGAACTACAGTTAGTTTAATGACCATTCTAAGTTACAAGGACATTGAAATAAATGACTTATGACCATTTTTCACACTTACTACCATTGCAGCATCCCCATGGTCATGTGATCAAAATTCAGACGCTTGGCAACTGGCTCATATTTATGTCAATTGCAATGTACCAGGGTCATGTGACCACCTTTTGCCACATTCTGACAAGCAAAGGCAATGGGGAAGCCAAATTCACCTAATAACCATGTTACTAACTTAACAACTACAGTGATTCTCTTAACAACTGTGGCAAGAAAGGTTGTCAAATGGGGCAAAATTTGCTTAACAAATGACTTGCTTAGCAACCTAAATTTTGAACAATTGAGGACATAAGTCGAAGGCTACCTGTACCCTCTAATGGCAGAAAGTGAAGAGAAACTAAAGGCTAAAGAGGAACTAAATGAAGATGAAAGAGGAGCGTGCAAAAGTTGGCTTGAAACTCAACATTAAAAAAGCTAAGATTGTGGCATCTGGTCCCATCACTTCCTGGCAAATAGAGGAGGAAGAAATGGAAGCAGTGACAGATTTTATTTTCTTGACCTTTAAGATCACAGCAGATGGTGACTGCAGCCATGAACTTAAAAGATGCTTGCTCCTTGGAAGGAAAGCTATGGCAAACTTAGACAGTATACTAAAAAGCAGAGACATCATAACGATGACAAAGTACACATATATATTCAAAACTATGGTTTCCTCAGTGGTATTTATTTATTTATTTATTTATTTATATTTAAACTTCTATGCCGCCCTTCTCCCCAGAGGGACTCAGGGCGGCTCACAGCATGTTAAAAAACAACACAAAAAAACATTTCCCCTATAAAACCAATTAAAAAGCAAATATATTAATAGCTGTGTCATATTTAAAATCTTTGAAAATTTTTAAAAATTATTCCCTATTT
>NW_015387290.1:302924-304641 GCF_001527695.2 Protobothrops mucrosquamatus | reverse complement strand
TAGTAGTTAGTCCTAGCCTTCCTCATCGCCACAAGGTAGGATCTAAGATGTATCCTTACCTGTGCTCGATCGGATTCGGTTCGGCTGGTCCTCCAACTGCTCTCTAGGCGTCTTTTCCGACGTTTCATCTCTCTCAGCCCCTCGGTAAACCAAGGGGATGGTCGAGATCCACGTCGGGTCAGAGGCCGCAGAGGCACGATGTGTGAACTGGACCATAAGGAAAGCTGACCATTGAAGAATTGATGCTTTCAAATATGATTCTGGAGAAGATTCTTGAGATTGCCTTGGACTGCAAGGATATCAACCCGGACTGTTTTCCCAAAGCAGCTTTTTCAAAAGGCAACTGGACTTTGTTTTTCCTTGAAGACATTTCACTTCTCATGCAAGAAGCTTCTTCAGTGCTGACTTCTTCAGTTTGGGACAACCATGACCTGGATGACTGAGAATCTCTACAGACAACCCTGACTGTTCTTTGGAAGGATAGATACTGAAGCTGAAGCTCAAATACTTTGGCCACCTAATGAGAAGAGAGGACTCATCGGAAAAGATCCTGATGTTGGGAAAGATTGAAGGCAAAAGGAGAAGGGATCAACACAGGATGAGATGGTTAGATGGTATCATTGACACAACGAACATGAATTTGGGCAAACTCTGGGAGACAGTGAAGGACAGGGGCCTGGGGTGTTATTGTCCATTGGATCACAAAGAATCACATAATAGTTAACAACTGAGCAACAACAAAACTGCCTTCTTTCAAAGAAATATGGTGTCCCAAATAGTCCAACACAGGCAGATCAAAATGTGTTTTTCTTCAATTTAGTATGTAGATTGTTGTTTCAGAGATGTTACAAAACTGCAAACATGATCTGCAAACATGATCCTACTGGAAAATAGAATCTTTAAATAAATAAGCACAACTTCTTGATAAATTACTAAAATGTGCCTAATAAATAATGAAAAATGTGATTTATGAAACTTTGGAAAACTGTTGGCACCTCCAAGTAACCACAGGCATTACTATGTGTTCAAAGATTAATTACCATTCTTCACATGAATAAAATGTAAATTCCCCTGAGATCTAATTTGGTGAAGATGCATCTCCCTTATGTGACTATTCTAAGAACAATTACATTCCCAAGATAACAGGAAAATACAAAATGATGGCCAAGTACAGTTGGAACATCTGATAGTGAGTTGTAAGAGATATTAGAAGGGCACCAGATGGCCAGATTGCCAGCAGCATTAGTATATGTCTTGTGTGTGATGAAACAAATTCTCTTGGTAGTTGTGCATTGTTAGTATAATTATTCAAGTCTGGTCTGGCCTAAAACAATAAGGTGAATGTCTACTTTGCTCCTTCATCCTTCAAGAGGCTGTGCTCTTTAGATGATAGAAAAGATAGTAACTTATTAGACAACATAGCAAATTATCGTTAACTAAAATGACTTTTATGGTTGCAATGAATAATTTATGTCCTTGTCTTCAGAATAAAGTGCTCTTAGCTGATTCTACTTGTGCGCAGGTGCCTCTAATAATATCTTAAAAGTAGTCCATCAGATTCTGCTTTTAATTATATTTCTACTTTTATTATTAACGCTATACCAACATCTATGTTCCTTTATTTCTTCAAGTTATTTCTATTCTTAATCCTATAATTTAATCAATCTAATTTAGAATAATTTGACTGTTACTATCACTCACATTTTGTATGGCCCAG
>NW_015387290.1:272335-299452 GCF_001527695.2 Protobothrops mucrosquamatus | reverse complement strand
CTTGCTGAAAAGTATCAAATCATCGCCATTTTAAGTTCACTTTCCACATTCCAAGCCAAGTACGAGAAGAATATATTATCCAAGTTAGAGTATAGTCCAAAAGTTAAGAAACAGACTTCCAGGGTCGGTTCGTCTGCTTTATACGGAACTCACAGTTAACTTTAGGTCGCAGCGGTGACGGCAGCTTCTAGCTTCGCTTGTAGCGAAGACGTCCTGGATCGCGGAGAATCCCGAGGCTCCGGAGGAGTTCTCACCTACATCGTCCACAAGGGACGACTCAGGAACTCAACTCCTACCTCGGGCAGCTCACCTTTCCCCCTATGCCCAGGGGAAAGGTATCAAGCCGTTTGACAGCTGATGCAGGCTGTCAAAACGGCTTTTACGCAGAAACAGGCGGGAGCAGCAAACAGCTGCGTCCAGCGAAGGCGCCTGCCACCGGAAGTCTAGAATAACTTTTCTTGATAGCATAGTTTTATTCTTTGCTTTCAAACATGCTCTTGCCATGAAGCTTTTTTCAAACCTTGATGCCCATTGCTTTGTCCTGTTAATTTTGACTACCAGTAGAATTCTAGCTGGTCTGTACTTTTTACTTTACTTGCTGGATTTATTGCAAAGCTGTTAGCTAACCAACACAACTGGGGGCCAGGATATAGTCTTCTTTGTAATTCATCATTTTAAGTATAAATAAATTCTCTCTAGTGCAGGCATGTCAAACTCGCGGCGTCATGTGATGTCATGCAACGTAACTTGACGTCGCGCAACATATCGGGACTTTTCCCCCATTGCCGGCAATGGGGTGGGTGCGGTTTCGGCATGATGCATCTGGCCCGTGGGCCGGCAGTTTGACGGTATGTAGGTATTTGACGGCAGGTATTGCTCTAGTGCTATTGAGATTAGACTACCACAATTTCTGTTAGTGCATAGATGTCAAGGTAAGGTAGCAACTATCCAAATCTCGGAATATAGATTTCTCTATGTTGTGAAATTCTTAAATTGCCAAGAACTTGACTGAAACAGAGTAATAGGTAGCTAGGCTTCATCATGTATTAGTCTAAGAAGGACGGATGATGACATTTTAGGTTAGAATTCAGAAACTTCAAATTCCTCAAATATCATGGGAATTATATCTGAAAGACATTTTGGCAGAGAAAGCTGAACCAAACAAAAGAAGAGGCTCGTGCATTTAGATTAGAAGTTTCTAACTCAAGTATTTCTCAACCTTGAGAAATTTAAGATAAGGGGACTTCAACTCCTATAATTCTCCAGCAGCATTCCTGGCTAAGACATTCTGGGAAATGAAATCCGTCCATCTTAAAGTTTCCAAGGTTGAAAAACATTGCTGTAATTGGTATATTCCAGATATGTCAATCATAGCTCTATAACCCTAAGTCAGCATGGTCAGGAAGTCTACATTAATCTGATTGGTTTTGGTTTACCAAATAATTTTATTGAAAAGTGGTGAGGGAAAGTTCTTCAATACAGGTTTTAATCCTAGGACAGGACTGTATAATTTTGTACCCATAATAAAATCTTAGTTGTGGCCCCTGCAGTTCATTGCTATTTTCCATTTTGATGTGGTAGGGCTAAAATGAGTGGCATGAAATGCAGTAATCAGATTAAATAATTGGCAATTTGCTGCTATTTGACACATGCACAAACACCCACAACACCTAGAGATACATTATAGGAGAACACATTAAATTTTTAAGACTTTCACTGTTTAAACAATCATTTTAAACAGTATTACTATTCAAAACTAGCTTCCTTGCATATGAAAAACAAAGTGTGTAAATCTAGACCATGGGTCGGCAACCCGTGGCTCCAGAGCTCTTTGAGCCTTCTCCTGTGGCTCCCAGCCTCCTCTGCCATTTGCAGAGAGAGAGACAGAGACAGAGAGAGGCACTTGCGCTTCCCTTCTCTCTCTGTCTCTGTCTCTGTCTCTGTCTCTGTCTCTGTCTCTGTCTCTGTCTCTGTCTCTGTCTCTGTCTCTCTCTCTCTCTCTCTCTCTCTCTGTGTGTGTGTGTGTGTGTGTGTGTTTGTGTAAAAAAGAGAGTGGCCTCATGCTGTTCCAACGAGCTGACAAGCTTATTAGGCGGGGTTCCTCCCTTTGCTGCGTCTCTGCAGGAAGCAGGAAGGAGGAAGGGCAGGAGAGAGCCAGCCCAATAATGTGTGTCAGCTTGTTGGAAAAGAGCCTGAAGCCAGCTTGCCAGGTGAGCAGAAGATTGGACAGAGGGAGAGAGAGGGGAGAGAGAGAAAGAGAGAGAGAGAGGAAAGAGAGAGAGAAAGAGAGAGAGAGGGAGAGAGAGAGAGAAAGAGAGAGAGGGAGAGAAAGAGGAAAGAGAGAAAGAGGGAGAGGAAAGAGAGAGAGAGAGAGAGAGAGAGAGAGAGAGAGAGAGAGAGAGAGAGAGAGAGAGAGAGAGAGAGAGAACTCATGCACAGCAGCCTCTATTTCTTTTTAATTAAACTCTTCAATCAAGGTCCCCACCCCTTGCGTGCGCGCACACGTGCACGCACAAATTTTGCGGCTCCCAGTGTTTTCTTTTCTCTGGGAAACGGGTCCAAGTGTCTCTTTGAGTGTTTAAGTTTGCAGACCCCTGATCTAGACCATCTTCAATTCTCTTACTAATATCTAGACTCATTTGATCCTATTTATTTAAATGTTTATATTAATTCACAAACAAATGGATTGGTTTCTTTTTATTTTTCAATAATTTGTTTTTTGTATGTAATTCTTTATTCCTCTTTTTTCTTTTGTCTTTGAATTCTCTTACTAGAAGTGATATGATTGCTAAACTGCTCTGTCTTGTTTATCAGTCTTTGAACTGGCAGCTGATTTTTTTTTTGTCATGATCACAACATCTTCCATAATTTAAGCTCTTGTGAAGATACTGTCATTGAAAAGCACTGGAAATTAAATTTGTTTCCAGTATGCTTCATCTCAGATAAAAGAAGAAACACACATTTCCACTGCATTTAATTCTTTATCCCCAATTTTACACAGGCAAGAAAGAAAACTGAGCTTTGTTATCACACAATGGCAAGAACTGAGAAAGTTCTTTCTTAAATCTTTATGATGCCCTATTATATGCAAGGAAACAGGATCAACAATATGGATATGAGGGGGATGTCCACTATCTCTCCTTTTTAATTTTTTTCCCTCTGACATCTGCCCACCTTCTGCTTCACTCTTTGATACTCTTTTCTTTCTCACCCTATTTCTTCTGAACAGCAAAAATAAGAGAACTGAATATTTTCACAAGTGATGTAGAATGTTTTCCTTCTGATGACTTTTGAAGCCAGGGCAAATATGATAGAATTCTCTGACCCAACCTGAAAATAAAATTGAATGTTTCCAAAATACTGAGAACAAGAGCAGATAGAAATAGTCTAGATGGGACGTTTGGGTTCTTGTGGGTGCTTGATCTTTGAAGCTATAGTTGTTATTTTCCCCCCAGATGTTTCATTTTGTATTGTGTGGACTGCATTGCTTTAAATTTTATATACTATACAATGTACAGAGTTGCAGTTGACCTGGGAGGCCTATAAATGTAATACATGTTAGGTATCAAATAGTTGATTAGCATCTTCTCCATTAAGCCAAAACTAGGTTAGAAATAAGATCACAGGTAATTGGCAGGCTTGAACTTAATGTACCCTCTGATAAATGAGGGCCACATTACCCGTATCCAATTACCAAGATTCTGTAACCTAACCTACAATGAAACTACTTTAAATCTGTGAGAATCTTATTTTTTTGGGGAAACAACTCAGTGGGGCATGACAGCAAGGACAGTAGAGCTGCAGGTTGCCTACCCATTTCAGATTTTTGAGCAGTAGGGACTCTTTCCCTTACCTCCCACTCTACAGCAATAAAAAGCAACCACTGAATTCCTGAGAGGGGCTCAACACAGCTGAAAAAAATAGATTGCAGCAATTCTCAGAAGCAAGAATGAGAAAAAAAGATGTGCATGGAGATTCTTCTGATCTTCATGCACATGAAACCCTCAGTTTGTGAAAGAGAGCCAATGAAAAAGTCCCAGAATGGTAGGAAGATCACAGATAATTGGGAGAATATAAACAATACATGACTGATATGAAGTCTCATCATTCCAAGAGTGTCTGGTTTATCTTGACTTTTGAGGTGATGGAAGAATGCCATCCCTTATTTTTGCATACCAAAAACAGACTTCCAGAATACTGAGATTACTGTCTAAATTAGTTGATTTACATCCTCAAGATGCATTCTGAATATTATACTGTATATATTATTATTATTATTATTATTATTAATAATAATAATAATAATAATAATAATAATAATAATAATAATAATAATAAAGTTGGAAGGGACCTTGGAGGTCATCGAGAGGGAGAGGCAAGAGAGGGAGAGGCAAGAGAGAGAGAGGAAAGAGAGAGAGAGGAAAGAGAAAGAAAGAGAAAGAGAGGGAGAGGAAAGAGAGAGAAAGAACTCATGCAGAGCAACCTAGAACTGAGGAGAAACTTCCTGACAGTTAGAACAATTAACCAGTGGAACAACCTGCCTCCAGAAGCGGTGAATGCTTCAACACTGGAAGTTTTTAAGAAGAGACTGGACAGCCATTTGTCTGAAATGGTGTAGGGTTTCCTGCCTGAGCAGGGGGTTGGACTAGATGACCTCTAAGGTCTCTTCCAACTTTACTACTACTACTACTACTACTACTACTACTACTACTACTACTACTACTACTACTACTACTATTATTATTATTATTATTATTATTATTATTATTATTATTATTATCTACTATCAGCATATTTTGATTGGAGAACTGCATCTCAAACTTTATCAAAGTGTGGTTACTAACTGCATTGCAGTCTTTGCAATAATTTGGCAACTATAAACTCGGTAAGTGGCATGGCCAATTTCCTTTCCTCTACTTTGAACAGGGAGCAAGAAAGCTACCGTGACAGAGGACTTTTCATAATCTTTGTCCAAATGTCAACTAAATAAGTGAGATTTGGTATCTCACTGCTCAGGAATGTTGGAACAGTGCTACAAAAGAATAGGATAATGGTTGAGCAGCATCTGTAAAAGAAAGCTGGAAGTATTTTCCTTTGTCCTTGCTGTATTATTTATAGCATCCCTAAAGCTGGAAGCAGAGAGAAAATAGTCTTTTGCTGACAGATCACAATACTTTTGATATGAATTTCACTGGATACAGAAAGTGACATTATGAATGTTCTGCGGGAACAGAAACCATACTATTGCACAAGGAAAGAGCTGCCTGCTAGGACCAATATTAAACTGATGCTGCAGGTTATGCAGGCAGCCAGTATTGATAGCTCCATGGTGTTTGTATGTTTTGTCCTTTCCTTTAGATATTTTCATGCTGGTTCGCCATATGTTGACACAGGTTTCATTTTCAGAATATTTCCTCCAAATTGGCAGGTGCTGTATTGATTTGTTATTATTAACTCAGCAGCAGCTATGACCCCAATACTCTTAGCCTAATATGTGTGAGATAATTTCCTCCAGTTTCACAACTGGTCCAGTATGTTCTTTAAGCTCAGAAACAATGCTGCTTAGTGCCACATAGCATTTTGTTTGATGATCGATTAATACCTTTAAGTCAATGTCAACTCTTACCAAACAGATAAATAGGTCTTCTGCTACTGATCTGCCCCCAGTTTGGCCCTTCAGGTTTCACAGTGGTGCACCCATCACTATGGTAATGGAATTCATCCACCTGGCTGCAGTTTGTCCTCTTCTTTTTCTTTCAACTTTTCCTGCATTACAGATTTCTGAAGGAAACTGGGTCTTCCCATAATATATCCAAATATAATTTGATCATTGGAAACTTGTTTATTTATTTCAAAAGATTGCATGGACATCCATTTTGAAACAACCCTTTAATGATTCACAATAAAACTATAAAAAACCATACAATGTATTAAAACTAAAAACTTGGTGCTTTGAGCAGCCTCCCAGGATGCCTCAATAACTCTCACTACCCCCATGCCTAGCTAAAGAACCATGTTTTAATGGTTTTATGGGTGGCTAATTGGGTTGACGCCTGCCAGATTGCTAGGTAGTGATGGTGGGGAGACTGTATTCCATAAGGAATACTAGCTTCCTAGATCCCACCATGTTTCATGGAAGAGACCTGGAGGATGTCCATCCTATCTGATCTAGCAGGATCAACTCAGGGAGAAGTGATCCTGCAAGTAACCTGGTCCCATGCCATGCAGGGTTTTAAAGGTGAACCAACACCTTGAACTGTACCCAGAGAGCACTAGGAGCTAATGCAGCTTATACAACAGAGAAATAACATCTAAAGATTCCCAACACTGTGTGCACCATTGTATTCTGAACTAGCTGCCCTTGATAATCAGTTGGTTATCAAAGGCAGTCCCATGTAGAGTGTATTGCAATAGACCAAATGGGAAGTGACCAAGCATGAGTGGTCATGAAAAAGGTCTCCTGGTCTAGGAAAGGGATCGTGAGTGAAAACTCTGGATTGATTTATTCCATTTTGTTTTCTTGGCTATCCGTTGATTTCTCAGTTTTCTCCAACACCAAATTCAAAAGCATTAGCACTCTTGCTGTCCTGCCTCTGCAAAGTCCCTCTTTCCCTCCCTTGGATCTTTGTCTTTCTTGGCCTCCCCTCCTCTCCTCTCCTTTCCTGCCCTGCCCTGCCTCCTCATCCAGCACTAGATCCTTAATCATTTTACATTTTCTAGCCATGTGATTGTTGGGCCGCCCTTGCTCTGGGTAAAATACAGGAGTGGTATATCATTGCCTTCCTCCCTGCAGTACCAATCAGTGACTTTATTGCTGTTACTAAAATGACAGTATCTTCCTATATCTTTGTTGTCCAATATAAATGCCTGTTACTTTAGTTGGGCAGCTCAGATGACCTTCATGCCTTGGGTAACCCTGTTGGGGTTATATACCAGCATACATTCCCAGCACCCTTTACTCATCTCTTCCAGAAACAACCCACCATCATGATGGCATCAAAGGAGGGCTTGGGATGCATGTGTAGAATTTTTTGTTTATGTGAATCCAGGGAATTGGATCCGAGCTTATGGAGGTGAATGAAACTTTTGTGTGAAACTGTGGAATGGAAAATCAGGCTTCCGGTTCTGTGGAGCTAGTGCTACAGCCGCGGGATTGAGATGATCCAAGCCCTACGGCTGATTTCTCTCTGTTTGGGAACCCTAAATGGGCCCAAAGCCACCCTGGAGAGGTGGCAAGGAAGGAGGGAAGCCCCACCGATCCTGGGGAGATGGTGGTTGATCTGGACGTCTGAGGAAAGCTCTCCAAAAACCGACAGAAGAAAGGCTAGCATCATTCGTGATTCTAGCCCAAGCTACATGCAGCCGAAGCCAAAAAGCACTAAACTAAGTGTGATTGGGTAAGAATATTGATTTTCTCTCTTCTACCTGATTGATTTCCTGAGGAAAAAAGAAAAACCCCCAGAAGTAAAAATCCTCCGAAAGTGAGGGGAGGGGGGGGTCTAAATGGATGCGGCGAATTAAATTTACGAAAAAAATACAGAAAATTGAAAGATGGATTGGTGCTGACATCTAGTTGTGGATGAAAATACTGCCCTAAATATACAGCCCAGAAAGAAAAGCCTGTTGTCATGACCTTCAGGGCTTTGACTAAACAAAGAGCAACTGTAACAAAAGAAAAGAAAACATTGTAGACTATCTACAAAGTGATAACTATAAAACTTAGAAAAAATTGACCTTCCTGGATTATAAATATTTTTTAAATTGTGACTTTAAAGTGATTGGCAAAGAAAGGATTTTTGATCATTATGGAGCATCAGAGATCTGCAGAAAAAACATATCAAGAAAAAATAAATACTTACCAGGAGGAAATGTATGTTCTGTTACAACAGATGCAAATGATATTAACTTCAAACCATGAGGAAATTAAAAATGAATTTGAAAATTTAAATGAATGCATTCTCAATTTAACGTCACAACAATTAAATAATCAGAAAACAAAAAAAGAGAGAGATCATGTAAAGCAGACAACTGAATATAAACTAGTGGAGACTCAAGTGGAGAAGGACTTACAAGAAACATTGAACATGGAAAAGATAACTTGTACTCTAAGACCACAAAGTAAATTTGAGGATAAGGAAAAAGATTTGACAAAATGGACTGCTGAGCTGTTGGGAGTACCACAAGAAATGGGGAGACAAGGGATGATGAGAGAAATCTTCAATGAATAACATGATGTTTGATTTGCCTATTGCAAGATTATGGAAAGACTCTTTGATTCAACGGAATATATTGATTGGGAAAAATGCTTGGCAAAAGAAGAGGGCTAAAGTGAGAAAGAAGGAATTAGATGATGGGGTGTATCAGAGGGAATATTTAAAAATTAAACACTTATTTGAATATGGCTGAAGAAATAGAAAGATTTTAGTTTAAGAGGGATGAACCTTCCAAGTAAGGCAGTATTTTTTCTTTTCTCTTTTTTATTTTGTTTTTTGATATGAGAAATATAAAAATGTTTGCGATGATCAATTTAAAGGAAATGTTTTAGATATTTAAATGTAATTGATTTTAAGAAAATTCCAATGAATAACTAAAAAGGGGAAAATGTTTTGAATAGTTAAAAGATTAGATGATTGGATTTATTAAATGGAACATTTAAAGATTAAACATAGGTTTAATTATGAGTAAAAAGAACAGAAAAAATTGGAAATAAGTGTATACTAGTTCAAGAGAAATATGTATTTTAAGTAGTATATTATATTATATTTTTTTCTCCCCTTTCCCCCTCTTTTTTCTTTTTCTCTCTCATGTCTTTTCTTTTTCTGTTTTTCTTTTGTGTCTTTTTCCTACTTATTTTTTAAGACATGAAAATAGATTTAAATAGTTTAAGGTAATTAACTCTGGGAAACTTTTAACCGGTAGAAATGTTATGAACATTGTAGGGAAAACAAATTTAAATAAGAATTGTAAACAGGATTCATGATGAGGCAACCAAGATGACCAGATAGAAAAGAAGCATGATATTAATGTGATTATTATTGGTAGAAATTTTAGAAAAATCTTTACATTTAATTGTTACCTATAAAATTAATAAGAATTGCATTAATTTAAGGTTGCAAAGAGAATATTATTGGAAAAAGAGAAAATCAAGCAAAGCTATTA
The DNA here is from genome assembly GCF_001527695.2 of Protobothrops mucrosquamatus. Classification (NCBI taxonomy): domain Eukaryota; kingdom Metazoa; phylum Chordata; class Lepidosauria; order Squamata; family Viperidae; genus Protobothrops; species Protobothrops mucrosquamatus. The sequence goes on along the minus strand of NW_015387290.1, from coordinate 290,293 downwards.
TGTGGGCTTTGGAATATAGAAACTGTTAGTGATTACTTCATAAACATAAACCCAGACAACACGCTGTTTACCAAATATAAAGGTGTTTATGTTAAAAACTCAATAAAATATATTTTTAAAAAAAAGGAAAATCAGCTTTAGGTTTGTGCATTAGCAAGATTGAGACCTGTGAGATTAATTAATTATTTAATATAATTGTTAATTATTTAAATAATTTCATTAAACCCTTGCTAATTAAAAGAAGGTAGTGAAAATATCACTTTTGCCAAGTGTTTAATTGTTTATTACTTTAAGAATTAATGCTAATGTTGTTTTTATTGTATTTCATTTTTTTGTATTTAGTATTTTTGTTGGGTCTTGACTACTAAAATGAACTGAATAACAGGCTGTACTTTTAATCATAAATAAAATGAATAGTGAAAGTTTTCTTAAAAAACACTTGAACTGTTTTTTTAAAAGATTTTAGTGTCAATGGTCAGCAAACTAATCCAAGGCTCTAACATACAGCGAAGTAAATAACGGGATTTATGAATAGAACTGGACAATTTTAATATTTTTTAAATTATAACTTATGATGTTCTGACTGAGTTTCAATATGCAATATTATTATTATGGATCATCGCACAGTCAGCCAGATGTTCAGACTGGATTTGGCATTTTGTCTACCTATCGAGTCCTTACCCAGGACCTGGGATAGGCAGATGTGGATGTTTGATTGTATTACAGATATTGTCGCAGGATGGAAGCAGTTCCTACTAAGGCCGCCTTCTGCAATTGACTAATAGCGAATTTGTCAATGCCAATGGTGTTCAAGTGGTGCTCCAGTTATTTTGGGATTGCACCCAAGGCGCCTATTACTATTGGTACTACCTTTGCTTGCTTTTGCCACAGTCTTTCTATTTCTATTTGTAGGTCTCTGTATTTTGTTATCTTCTCCAGTTCTTTCTCGTCTATTCTGCTGTCTCCAGGCACTGCCACGTCCACTATCCAGACTTTTTTGTCTTTCTTATCGACAATTGTTAAGTCTGGGGTGTTTGTTATGTTGCAGGTGCTTGTCTGTTTTTATTATTATTATTATTATTATTATTATTATTATTATTATTATTATTATTATTATTATTATTATTATTATTATTATTATTATTATTATTATTACTAGTAAAGTTGGAAGGGGCCTTAGAGATCATCTAGTCCAACCTCCTGCTCAGGCAGGAAACCCTATACCATTTCGGACAAATGGCTGTCCAGTCTCTTCTTAAAAACTTCCAGTGTTGGAGCATTCACCGCTTCTGGAGGCAGGTTGTTCCACTGGTTAATTGTTCTAACTGTCAGGAAGTTTCTCCTTAGTTCTAATGATATGAATGAATGAAATGTTTAATTTCAGAGTTTTGTTGTGACAATTTCCCTTCTGATACACACACACACACGCACACACGCACACAAATAAAAATAACAAAACTTGATGAATGAAAAATATATGTTTAGCTTTTTTTATCTTGTATATTAAGGCCTGGATATTTCCGTTTACCTTATTATTGTACATTTTCTGTTACAGGAAGATGTTTTCTATCTTTCATAACAATCTATCATCTCCCAGAAGATGCAGTGCCCAGAATTCCCACTCAACAGTCCTAATTGTTGGTGACAGATTGGAGAAAGCTGGAATGTTTTCCTACATTCAGAATAATTTTTAGTAATGTTCAACAACCAAAGAACCAAGGCACAGAATTTAGAATTTCATTTCAAGGACCTACTGCTTGAAATCGCAAGTTCAGTTCATATCAAAAGTATTTAGCATGCAAAGATTTATAATTTAAAAAGGGTGAATTTATTCAGGTAATATCAAGAATGAATTACTATATGAATTATTTTTGTCAGGTAGCTGTTTCATATACCAGAAAATATCAGATGTCTTCCTTTCACCCTAATCACCTGCATTCATCTTAATCCCCTTTTGGATCCCTCAATAGATGAGAGAGAAATTTTAAAACAGAAAGAAAACAATGCAGGCAAATACAATGCTAAAAGTTCACCAAAAATTCCCTCTTTCTGTGAAAGGATTCTGTAAGCTATGGCACTGGATGTCTTCTAGCTGTGTGAAGCTTTTTAGCTATTAATCTTGGTTCCCCTCGATGCATCATTTGGTGTTTGTTAATAAGAAACTTCTGGTCTTGAAAGGGACTCGAATTACTAAAAAGTACTTTAATGACCATTACGTCAAGACTTTTATAAGTGGGTGTCTCATTTGACGGACCCACCGAATATAGGATTTATGTCTCTTCGTCGTACTCCTTTGCTTAATGCGTCTTGTGGAGACTATACGTGGAAATCCTAATTAACAATGAATCCTAGCTAGGGAGATTGTCTCCTCCTGGTTTACCAGAGTTAGGGTAACAAAGTGATTTAAGTTCTTTTAAAAATGTTCTTCCGCATACATCCCAGATACAAAAAGGGAACAGTCTTTGGTTCCCTGATGAGAAAAAAATGGGTTTAATCAGACTGTGTGATAGCCTGGCTGCATTTGAAAAGGATTTCTGTGCATATATTTCACGAGAAGAATAGCAGAGTTTTGCTGAAAGCTGTGAATTGTCTACTGGAATTTATCTGGGTTGTACAGGCAAGGTTATAATATTATTAATTTAGGCATAGAATATATTCCATTTTTCTTGTGTCAGTGCTTTTTTTGTAAAAAAAAGATGCCGGAACTCACACACGTTATACAACCTGCCTTGCCTACCCTACAAAAAAGGTGCCGGAACTTTGTTCTGGGCGTTCTATGTCAAAAAAAGCCCTGGTAAGTGTACGGTTATTGTATAGTGCTTTGGCACTCTACACATGTTTGACAATTTTGTATATCGGGAAGGATAACGTTTTCTAAATGGGACCAGACAGAGATGTCTGCACAGGGAGATTAAACCTGTCAAGAAGGCAGCTGCAATGGAAGCTCCTCCCTTTTTAAATGAGTGTTGCGATGCATGCAAAAAGAGATGAAGTTTCAATCACGAGTGTGTGGACACAAAGTTGACATTTTTGAGCCTATTCACACATCCCAGGGAAATTGGCTCTATAGCAAGTCATTAGTTCATTTAGGTCAGTAATATCTATACTTGAATTGCGGTAACTCTCTGGTTTTAAAATCATGCACAAACTAAGGATTTAATAGAAATAAGAAGGTGTGAGAGGGTTATTGTATATTTATGTCATAAATAAGTATAAACAATACAATGACTAAATACTGAGGAAGCAAAGATTGTTGATCAGGATTCTGATAATTCTGATCCTTGGTCTAAAGATTCTTATGTTGAAATGAAAGAAATAAAATCCAGACCTTAGCAGGCATTCATGGTTGTGGAAACCCTTCATAAGAACTTACAAGCTTACAGCTGAACATGTGATGATGACCACAACATACATGCACAAGTATTTTTGTAATTTATATACCTTATCTCTTGGTAAGTAGTATTCCTATTATGTAACTGAGAAACCTATATATGCTTGCTTGAAATTGCAATTGGGTTTTTTCCAGCCTCATGGAATGACCCAACTTTGTCTAGCACTGAATAAACATATTATCTAGAGAGAAAGAATATGGACAGTGTCTCTTTGTTTGTGCCGAGCCACCGCTAGTTTCCTGCTTAACAAAGTGATAATCTGGATGTTCCTACTTCAGATTGACTGGACAGCCATTTGTCTGAAATGGTGTAGGGTTCCTGCCTGAGCAGGGGGTTGGACTCGATGACCTCCAAGGTCGCTTCCAACTTTATTATTATTATTATTTACATTTTCTTTATTCAGTCATCTTACTGTTATATACTACAGACGTGAGGTCAGAAGAACTGGAAAATTATTTAAGGTATAAGTTTCCAACTAGTTCCCTGTTGAAGATTCTAGGAAGATGACAGGAATGAAATCTCACCATAAGTAGATTTTATTTGCTTAGTTCATCAGGTAAGAAAGACATACTATGAACAGTAGTCTATTTTATATTTTTCCTATTTGTCTCATAATAATAGCATTTGGAATATCCTATCTGCTACTTTTGATCTTACCAATTAGATGCCCCTGAAAATTCTGAGGTGTTGGTCAGTCTTTCTAGGAAGGCAAATAGAAAAACAAGTAGTTTAATATCAAATCTGGCCCTTGGCCTTTAACTGGACATCGTCTATATCAGGATAGTAGAAAAACAAGGAGAAAACAAGCATTTGCTGTTCGACATCTGAAATAGTACCTGATATTTATTTTGAAGGAAAGCGTATTAATACATAATCCTGATGAGACTGAAGTACTCCTGAGGAGTCAAAACACAATTCAAGGGATTTCTAGTGGCTCTGAATGACATTTTGGAAGGAAATCTAGGATATGCATCTAATAAATACCTACCTACTTACCTACATACTACCTACATACCTACCTACCTACATACCTATATACATACATTCGGTGATGCCTCTTCGTCTATTTTACAGTCCTGACTTAGTTTTGTGTGCTCTGGGTTACCTACAAGAGATTCATCCATTCACAGTAGAGGTCTTCATATACATGAGAAAATACTGAATATAAAAACATTCTTTAAAGTGGACAAGGAAGGAAGAAAAGAAAGAAAAACTGGAAACCATCTTTAATATTTTCATACATATATTATGATCCTGGTCCCTAATTAATTGCACTGCTATTATAATTAACTTCAGTCATTCTCCATCCCAATACATTTCCCTAAAGAAGAAAACTATTGACTGATAAGAAACCTGGATTATTTGTCTATTATCGTAAGTCTGTCTCCTTCCTCTTGTGGGCATATTAATCCTGAATTACTTTACGTGGCTAACACAACTCTGTCTCAGCCACTGTTCTTTTCTTTGCAGGACTTTTTTTTTTTTATTTCAGAAGGTTTAGAAATCACATTGTTTCAATGATTTCCATTTTTCAATAATTTCTATTAGAAATAATGGAATGTTATCTTTTTTCCTATATTTTGAATATGTTACATTATCAGAAATACACCAAAAGCCCAAGATTATGATATTTTCAAAAAACAAAGTTAACATAGTTTGTAGCCAGAGAAGATGAAAATGAACTCTATTTTCAGGGCAACTACTACTAGTATTGTTCATTCATCTTCTAAAAAGTTGGAAAAAGAGGAACAAGTCTTAAAAACGAGGAGAATAATGATACACATTGAGTGACTAAGGTGGGTCTTCAGTGCAGAGCACATCTGAGCTAGGTGGATTTTTCCTCCTCACCTTCTCTTCCTCCTTCCATGCGTGAATGTTGCAATCATTCCTGTCCCATTCCTGTCACTTCTCAGTTCTGAAGAAGCTTCTTCGATGAGAAGCGAAACATCTTCAAGGAAAAACAAAGTCCAGTTGCCTTTTGAAAAAGCACTTTTGGGACAACCATGACCTGGATGACTAAGAATCTCCATAGACATGTAACCATTCCTGATTTCATCCTGTCCATAGCTGTCACCATGATCTTGCTGGAGAACAAAAGCATTTCACTGAGGAATCATTTGTGCTGAAGCTTGAAAGGTGGTTGCTGGAAACAAATTGGAAATAGTGTATGTAGCTTTCACAGTCTCTGATAGCATCTTTTACCATATTTATAGCTCTAATAGTAATAAAACAAACATTATGTTAAGAGGGGTTTTTTTGCTTTTGTTTCGTATTACACTCTTTTGTCTGCTTTTTTCTAACTTAAAGATTTTTGAGAAGAAAGCCAACTGATATGGCTCCAAAATCTTGGAATGGTTGGGAAGAAGGGTTGAGTAAAAGAAACAATGATTTAGAATAGAACAGAACAGAACAGAATAGAATAGAACTGGACGGGACCTTGGAGGTCTTCTAGTCCATCCCCCTGCTTGAGCAGGAGAATTTATACCACTTCAGACAAGTGACTGTCTAGTCTCTTCTTAAAAACCTCCAGTGATGGATCACCCACAATTTCTGAAGGCAAGCTGTTCCACTGGTTAATTGTCCTCACTATTAGGAAGTTTCTCCTTAATTCCAGGTTGCTTCTCTCTATAGTCAGTTTCCAACCATTGTTTCTTGTCTTGCCCTCTGGTGCTTTGGAGAATAGTTGGTGGGGATAGAATTAAACCAACCCCTTTTTAAATATCTCTGCTCTGAATATTTACTTCATTAAGCAAATATGGGGCTGGAGTATGTGGTAATTTCTTTATTTGATAGTCAGCAAAGCAGGAAGATTATCAACCTCCTTTTGAGTAGAAATGTTGGTAGCATATAAATTGTACAGGCTTGGAATTCACCTTTCTAATCTTTTTTTTAATAAAATGAGAGAAAAAATAAGTTGAATTACAGTGAGTAACATAAAATAAAGTCAAAAGTATGTTTTTTCAAAATGTGACAACCTAATACAGAAAATTTCAGAAGATAATATCCCCAAACCACACAAATCTATGTTAATAAAGTTAGTTGCAATGAACTTTATTGATGTAGAATTCCAAAGTAATTTACTCTGAGAAGATGCAGCAATTGTTATTGATCAAATTCAAGAAAATTAAAGAAACAATGCTATGAAAAGGAAGTTTGAGATGGCAGCTGGATGGAGGATGTCTATATACGATTGTAGGGAGGAAATGATTTTATACAAATTCAATAAGATGCCTCTAATATGCATCAGCAAATATACTCACAGGTCTGCAATAACTTTTTAATATTTAAAACTTTAATCTTAGTTGAATAATCTTTTCAGGTCCAGCAACATATTAGGTATAATTTAATAACTTATCTGTGTGCACAAGGAGGGACAAAATGAAATGTGAATTACAATTTTTTTTTTAAAAAAATATTATTTTAAATAATTGAATTGTTGAATTGTCCTGTGGCGAATTGGCTGCAGTGAGTTCACCATAGCAAGTTGTCCCATTCTGCTCCAGAAGGGGTGAAGTTATTATTTTTGTCTTTCCAATGACAAAAGTGTTTCCTTTTGGCATGAGTGTAATGTATGTAGAAAAGGGTAATGTACTATCCTGATTACTCTTTGCCCTCCTGCAGACCCCGTTGCTACAGATTAGCTATAATTTCCTGCAGCTATTAGCAAATATCAAGCAGCAGTCTAAGTTCAGTCAATAAGATTATGTTTTTTGCCATTAGTAGAAGCAGAAAAATAAGGATGCATTTCCTCCCAGCCAGTTATTAGTACCAATCAGACAACCAATATGAAAATTCCTGCCCAGTGACTTGCAGACTTGTCAACTTGCAGCCAAGGATTCTTATGTGATCTCCACACCACCCTCCACCCTCCATTATCTGGAACCTGCTTGTTATATGGAGTTCTTCCTTCCTCTATCCTCCATTCATTAACTGAGAGTTAATAATACAGATAGTAAGCAGAGTACAGCAAAGTCTGGGAAACTCAAACTTTAAGCAACCAATCAAGAGTAGGAAGGTTTTCCTAACTGAGCGCTTAAAAGTTGAAGAGGCAGCTCCATTTGTCTTGCCTTCCATCAGAGGGAGAAATGGCACCTCTTTACAGTCTGTATTCTATCAGGTAAGAAATGTACTCCAGTCAGAATAAGATTTGGACAATCAGGAGCTAAGAGCCAGCCAGGGAAAAGGGGAGCTAGATGTGAATTGGGATACTTTTGCTTATCTATATAAATAAAAATGTAAATGTTCGTTTGTTCAAAATCTTAAATCTCCGAAAGTTCTTCACCGATTGCTTTGAAATTTTGACACAATGTTGCATTCGAATATGCACGTGTTTTTATATACCTATATTATATAGATGTCACACCTGTGACAGGTAAAACATGCTTTTTTTGAAAAACAGCACGATCTGTTGGACATAAAAGCAACACACGCTTTTACCAGACTGAGCCACAGCAACGCGTGGCCGGGTGCAGCTAGTTTAGAATATAAATTGGCACAAACTGATCTTTTTTATTGTTATTGGGGTTTTTTTATAACTGTATGATAGGTTGAGTCTGAGTTATCATTTCTGAAAAATTGCCTGTGAATTAAAAAGCCTACGTTCTCATGAGGATTTTGTCCTTTTTCATTGTTCTCACACCTCAATTTCATTCTTAATCTTCCATATGAATAATGTATCCTCTGAAATCATTTTGACAGGGAATGTGGTCCACCATGCTATCCAGCCAATTTGTTAGCTGTAGAAAGCTGAGGCCAGAAAAGAGGTCATCCTTATCACCTATAAATCAATAGATAGTAGAAAAACTTCTCAAATGGGTGATCACAATGGCCAGATAGGTCCTACTTCATGACTCTGGGAATAAGCAGCAATTGGGATTAGGGGAAGGATTTAGGCACTTCACTTGAGGGAATCAGTGGGGCTAATCCACTACATCCCACTGGGTTCATGAGCTACATTACATGGGGCTTGGTTTTACATGTGAACATGGCTACTATCTTTTTGGGGTATGATATTATCTCATTTTTATAAGTTGTATATGTTCTTCAAATTTATCTACATCAGATTGGGAGCCAAATATTAAATGAGTAGTCTTATAATAACAGTCATACTCCTGTATTTCTCTACATTTGCATAACATTGCATACTCTGCATTTCTCTCTTGTAGAAGGATGCAATTTATTTTCAATTTAGTTTAAATATAATTAAGCCACTTCTGATTAGGAATTAAAAAAAGTAGAATGGAGGAAACAAGAACTGACAGGTCATTCATCAATATGTATAGGCTGAATATTACCATAGTGTATCTAGGATCAGGAGAAAGGACCATCATTAACCTAGAAAACAATTACTTTATAAATAATTTCTTAACAAAAGAAATCTATATTCAAAATAGAACTTCTAATTCTGAGAAACTTTATAGAGCATCACAGGTCATGAAGAGGCAGCTGCTGCTCTCCAAAGCTCTTGATATATATCATTTCTTTCAGTAAATAATTATTTCATGACTAGTCTTTCAGGGCCATTAGAAAACCTCACCATGATTTAATGGTATATAAGCTTTGACTAACATGCAGCATGATTTCTCATTTTTCTAAAATTCAAAAGAAGAATCTGAAAAGAAAGAAATAATTTTTGCATTTAATGCTGAATTTGGCTTTCGAATTTCTTAATACTCTAATTAGGAGTTATCTTTTTAAATGTTATGCCTGCATGTAGAGAAACAGTGGTCAGTATCCAGTGTGGCTCTAATTAGGAGGGATATTGCTGACTGCAATTTCTAGTAGAACAGAACTTTTATAACAGTATGGTTGAGTATGTTCTTGTGTGATTTTTTTTCTTCATTCTTTAATGCTCCTTTCTCTTCATATTTTGGTACAATTCATGGTTCCAGACAACCCAGCTCACCTTGAACTGTGGAGTCCTTGGTGGTTTCTGAGTTTGGCGGGTTTTTTTGAAGACATTTCATTGCCAATTTAGATAACATCATCAGTGCACAAGAAAGCCACCAAACTCAGAGAGCACCAAGGGCCCCACAGTTCAACCTGAGCTTTATATATTCTCTTCTATCAGTATTATCTTGAATTACTACTGTGGCTCAGCCTTGATAAGGAAACTCTTGTATACTGTATACTCAATTTATTAACTTTCACTGATGTCTCTAGATGTTTTGAGCAACCCTTATTAATCTCAGATAGCATGGGTGTTGACAATATATTGTAGTGGTTTCAACCAGAAATGTGAAAGCATGAGGTTGCTGATTTCTTGCATTAAATCTGTGTTTTTCAAAATTAGCAATTTTAAGATGTGTAGACTGATTGGCTTCACATGATAGCCTGGTACTATTCCTGTTCTTGCAGGTGGACAGTGCCTCACCACAAGGAGGCCAGCACGCTTTGCACAATGCAATAATTTTCAGCTTCAGAAAATAAAAGTAAAGCAGCTTCCTAGGGATTCACTGAACCAGAGCTTTCAGAACTCATATATAATTGCTGGATCTAGAGATTTAAGTTTTGTTCATGATAGCTGGGTGCCCCATTATCATTTTTTTATTTTTCTTTGGTTATCACTCTTTCCTTAATTCTATCCAAATAGTTCTTTTTTGGTAAGAAGACCAAACAATTTGGAAGTGCAAATAGTTCAGAGACCTTATAAACAATGAGTTTAAATTAAAAGGAAATAGGTTTTGGTTAAAATGGTTGTTCAACCATGGAACAATCTAATGGTTGTTCAACCATGGAACAATCTGCCATGTGAGGTGTGGACTCTATTTCATGTGATTTGTTTAAACAGAATCTAAATAAAGAATACCTTAGTAGTAGATTCGTAAATTATAGAGAGATGATTTTGAATATTGCTTCCAACTCTTATTGTATAACTAGCTATACCCGGCCACGCGTTGCTGTGGCTCAGTCTGGTTAGCGTGTGTTGCTTTTACGTCCAACAGATGGCACTGTTTTTCAAAAAAAGCATGTTTTTCCCTGTCACAGGTGTGACATCTATATAATAGTAGGTATATAAAAACACGCGCGTATTCGAACGTAACATTGTTTCAAAATTTCAAAGCAATTGGTGAAGAACTTTCGGAGATTTAAGATTTTGAACAAATGAACATTTACATTTTTATTTATATAGATGATGTGAGCTGTGGCGTTATTAGATGCAAAATAATCAGTATACAGTTTTAGTTAAATGTTTAAGGGGGAAGAAGAGAGGAAATTAGCATGTTTAAGAAATTTCAATTTATAAAAGTCTGGATTGGTTATGTGCTATCAGGTTAGCATCAGGTTAGCATATTTTTTGTATTTCTGTATTTTTGTATTTTGCATTTTTTGTATTGTGTGTATATTATTTGTTTTTAATATGCTGTGAACCGCCCTGAGTCCTATGGGAGAAGGGCGGTATACAAATTAAATTATCTATCTATCTATTATCTATCTATCACCTTTTAGCAACCAAAACTTCCTTTCCTCAGTCTTATCCTTTAGGTCTTTCAACTGTGCATCCATTGTCATTCTAATTAAGTCTATCTACATTGCTGCTGGCATCTTCTTATCTTCTTTTCTTACTGCCTTCCCCAGCATTTTAGACTTCTAAAAGAGAGCTAGTTCTTTGTATAATGTGTCCAAATCTGTTTAGCATCTTTCCCCCCCAATCATACCCATTTAGCTTCATTTTTCCATTTAAAATATACCACAAAAAGGAGAAAACTCTCTCAACTTATATTATGTGTTATCAACAGTAAACAAACCTGCCTCCGCAAACTTTATTAAATTGTATATAAAGTTTTTTTTTCCTGTAAAAGAATGAATAGGGTCCAATATGTAGATTAAGTCCTGGCACTTTGCTCCTGGTATACCCATCCATCTGTTCTTACAAAACCAAAAATAATTTTGAGAGGAAGCAAGACATTTCCAAGAAATGAAAATATATTTCCTGACCTAGGAATAATTAGAAAATATGGTTCTCATGCAGACTGAACGTACTTCGTTAATTTAGCTTCATTCATTGGCGAAAGTTATTTTTCTCAGTAAATCAGATCTAAGAAAAAAAAGGAAGTGACTTTCTAAACACTGAATTTAGAAATGTTTATATATGAAAGCAGTGCTTTTTTTGTAAAAAAAAAAAAAAAAAAAGGTGCCGGAACTCACACACGTCATATAACCCGCCTTGCCTACTCTACAAGGTTCCATCCAAAAAAGGTGCCGGAACTCCGTTCTGGGCATTCTATGACAAAAAAAAAGCCCTGTATGAAGAGTATATCTTTGTACCATTTTTTTTTCTCTGGATGATCAAAACTAAACATGTGGGAACAGGAAATTAAAAGATGAAATTTCAAATAGAAAAACTCAACTTGGTAAAGACAAGTCTTGAAGGAGGTTCTGTAAAATATGTTGCTGCATGGGGTGTTTTTGCTCAGCATTTCAGCCAGTTTGTGCCTTCATCCTACATTTCTTTCCTTTTTTTTATCCTTCTGTTTTTCCATTCTCAGTAGAATACTGTGGCCAACAAGCATGCTCAGTCTTCAATAATCTGTTCTGGAACGTTTCTCCTCCATCCAGTGTTGACATCTTGTCTCTTTCCAACAAGATGCATCACATTCCAGCATCTGAAAATGAATTTTATTTTATTTGTTTTTCTGGAGACAGTTGACAAAATGATCTGCCAGCCATGGTTAACTAGTTAGATGTTGTGGGACAGACAATGTATAGGGTACCTTTTTTAACTCCCTCCCTCATGCAAGATATCCTGCCTATTTTCGTATAAGAATGCAGACTTGAATTTACCCCCTTCCCCTCCATGATCAACTGATCTGCTTTTGAGGGTATAGCAACTTTATTCACTGGCTTTCTATGTTTTTGTCTAACAGACAGCTGCCATTTGAAAACTGTAGAAACAACTGCATCTTTCCTGAATTGTGATCCATGCGGTCACTTAAGAAGATGATCCCAAGTGCCCTGTCTCAACCACATCCGGTCCTCTGGCATGGTGACTGTATACCTAGACCAGGGGTAGGCAACCTCGGCTCTTTTATGACTCATGGACTTCAACTCCCAGAATTTCTGAGTCAACCCACAGCTATTTCCAAGCCTTTGTCTTCTTTTATTATTATAATTGCAGTAACACTTTTCACCACAGGATGTCCTCAGTGAGCTTAGAGACTTTTTTCTTTCCAAGTTAAAAGCTTTTATCTCATTTTGAGAGCAAGGAAGAAAGAGGCAGGAAGAAGCAAGTATCTCCGATATAGTAAGTAAAATAATATTCTATACTACAAGTTTTTCCAGGGGTCCAAGTATCCAAAAAATTAAAAGTCCAATAAATGCTGTTCTGTGGTTTTATTCAAAGTATTTTTCCCCCCAAATAGTCGAGTGCTGCTTTCTTAGGGCAGGGAAGTCATCCAAAGGCTTTTTGCAGAAAAAATAGTTGGGGGTAAGAGGGGAAAAAAAAGTCTCATCCAGCTTTCTATGCGGTGGTTTCTTCATGCTTAGTTGTTCTTTTGACTTCGGCTGGTGCAGCTAGATGATCGGCCATCTTATAGGACGATCTTTACTCTGTCGGCCCTAAGGAGTTAGCTGGGGCTGCGGGAGAAGCTGCTGCCTTCCCGCAGTCACCAGCAAGTCTCCTCCTCAGTGGTCGCCCCTCCAGGGTGACTTTCAACCCCTTTCGGGGTCTACTGGCGAAGGAAAATCGGCCGGTGAAGAGACGAATCTTTTCACACGACCGCAGTCGCCGCAAAACTGGAACCGGAAGTCCCATTCTGGGCCAGTTTTCAGTCATGACATGAATTCAGTCATAAAGTTGTACAATTTTTATTGTAATGAAAAAACCTCCCCCCAAGGACATTTAGCTTCATATATATTTCTGTCCTCCCAATTTTTCACAGAGATTATATTTCCTTACCTCAACCAACATTTCATCTTAATTTTAAGAGTTACAATGGGAAGTCTTGTAACTAGGATAATGAATGTGATTGAGAGGGGTTTGGATAGTATTAACATTAGTTAAAGGTCAACTCATGGACTAACTTAATCATGACCAAAGCTGAGAAGGGGTTGGCATATCCTGATCAAGAAATACTGGTTAAAATTCAGAAATGATTTCTGTGCCCTTGATTATTTTAATACTTATTCCATTAAAAATAATCCTCAGGATGATATTTTGAAATACACAGTACCCAATACTTGACTCAAAAAAAATTCTGAAACAAGAGGGATAATGAAATAAGCTTTTAAAAAGCTTATGTTGTATCTTTCCTGTTAATTTTAATTTTGGCATCTTTGCTGGAGTTTATGTATACAACATCATAAATCTAACCCCAATTGGTTTCACGCTTCCATTTTTATTTTCTCTATTTCAGACATATCCATTCATGTAGTTTTGTTAGCATACATTTAAGCTGCTTAAAAAGCCCCAGGGAGTGATTTTCTTGATTTTTTGTGAAACACTTGTTTAACCTTGTTGTTTTTTATCATTAAAAAGGTGCACATTTACACACATTACTGATTCATTTCAGGGCAGGAACTTGATCGTCATTATCCCTTCTGTTGTTTTTTTAAAAAAATTGTGACGAACATGTGCAAAACAAACAACAATTAAACAGTTTAGAATACCACTAGAAAGGTAGTAAAATAGTTTGACTATTGATGTTAGCAATTCTGACATAGTGGGTGGCATGCACAGAAATAATCTCATTAAAGGAAACATGGGACCATTGGAAGCTTGAAGCAAATAGTGGATTTTTTTTTATAAGTTACCACAACTGTAAACAGCCATATGTGTTCCTAGCTACTGGGCATATGCAGATACAAGCACAGCTGGAAGTACTTCTGCTAGAAGTCATTTAGAGAAACAAGCAACTGATTCTTGACATTTTAAAATGATTGTTGACAAAGGGCCTAAAGTGGCAAAGCAATACAGAAAAAAAGAAAATATCTGTTCTTTGTCCTTGATCTAGTACATAAGTTCTCAAACCAAGGCTACCATGAAACCCTAAAATGAATTTCTATGAAACTCCTTTCTCATGAAGAAAACCAATAATTTCATTAAGGTTAGTCTTGGCAAGATAAAAATAGACTATTTAGCTTTTTTTTTAAAAAAAATCTCTCACGGGGTGTCAAGCTGCCTGCCACTAGCTTGCAAAATCGAAAGTAAGATTTCACAGCAGTCCCATTTTGTTTGCGCAAACCTGATCAACTTTTTTGCAGCACTCTCCAAGTTACTCATGTCCCACAGTTCGAGACACATTGGCCAAACTCTGTCAGAGTGATCATGGCCCTTAGTTAGGATTTAATGGTCTTTAGCTTGTCCAAAAGTATAACTTGAAAAGAAATGTGATTTTGATGTACAATGCCAAATGTTATAAGTACAAATAATAAAATGATATCTGTACTTTACAAAATGATCCAGGATGCTGAGATAAGCAGCCTCTGTTCTACTGTATCTCAGTATACTGTACATATAATCCTCAACTTACAGCCATTTGTTTAGTGACTGAAGTTCCAACAACACTAAAAAAAAAAGCAACTTATGACTGGTCTTTTCACTTAACGACTGTTGCAGCATCTCCACTGTCATATGATCAAAATTTGGGTGCTTGGCAACCATCATGTATTTACAACAATTGTAGTGTTTGGGGATCATGTGATTACCATTTGTGACTTTCCCAGCTGGCTTCCAACAAGCAAAGTCAATGGAGGAAGTCAGATATGCTTAACGACCATGATTCCCTTAACTGCAATGATTTGCTTAACAAAAGTGATAATAAAGGTCACTTAACAATCACCTTGCTTAGCAATGAAATTATGGTCCCAATTGTGGTAATAGTCGAGAATTATCTGTATCTATTTCAGTTCAAGTACTGAGGCCCCCTCAGAGATCCTTTAGGGTCCACAAGGGATGCATGGTAAAGGGGAGCTAGACCGTAGCAACCTGACCATAGTTCCATGTTTCAGTTTTTGGAGTACCATTGGTTTCACATGATTCCCGGATATGAAGTTTCTCAGAAAGAAAGTCACATAAACTTGAAATGTTTGTTGACTCTAACTCTGATGATTGCTAAGTCACGCTAAGGAAATGTGCTTTTCAACAGAAAAACCATTTCTCACCCTGTAGGCAGCCACGATGTTTAGAGGGATGAAAAGAAACAACATTACTGTCAATTAAATCCTCTCACTTAACAACAACACCTTTTTCCACCTGACAAAAATAATAATTAAAAAAACACCTAACGTTATTCTCAGGGCTTTCACACTGGCTCAATTTAATGCACGAGATAATAAAATATTCCTTTGGTTCAGCTTATTCTGTCTTATTGGAGAAAATAATGGTAGATCATGTTGTTCTGTGTAATTCCCTTTTAAAGGAGTATTTATTGAACTCTTTATTATGCCCATTTTAATAAATATGTAGGTCAGTTGAATTTTTCATATTTTTTCTTTTGTAAGAACACTATCCAGATATAGAAATATCAGCTATATTGGGGAATCACATGATCCCCAAGCACTACTGTAATTGCAAGACAGTAGCTGATTAAAATTAATTTGTTTTGGAAGATATTGAAATGTCAACATTAGTCAGTATTAACATAATATTAAGGGTATAGCCAGCCTGTCTAGATGCAAAAAATATGAATGTTGGATGCTCTGCTTTTTTCTCTTCTTTTAGTCTTTATTCATTAGCGTTTAATACTGGTTTAGTGGACCAAAATAAACAAATATTAAAGGATCATTCTAGTCCAGGTTTCAAGGTAGTATCCTCAGCTGGTCTCCTAAAATTATCATTTTACTCATCAAGAATTCTATTGCACCCACTTGGGTATTGTTATCCTCTTTGAAAAACAAGGTTGCTTAGTAAGTGTTTTGTTAGTGTTGTGGTCTTAATAAATGCTTGATCTCTCCTGCCTACAATAGCCACCTGTCTTAACAGCCGTCCAATATGATCCACAAGCAAAGGGTGACTTCCATCCATCTGTTTGCTTTCTAATGCCACGGGTACTTTTATAACAACTTGGGTTATACTTCTTGGTTGTGTACCAAAGAACAAAGTTTCACCACTCAAAAAGAGCAAGTATCTGCAAATTATGACACTGTTCCAAAAGGGAGCTAGCAAATAGTAGAGTCCACTAGTTATAGACTTGATTAATTTGTCTTTCCTTGAAATTATAATTCTATGAATGTGCACCAGAATTGTGTTAGCTAAAACCTGATTTTCTATGATAATAATGATCAATCATTGTGTTTCAAAGACAGGATAGGATTAATTATAGTGTAGATATTGCATTATTATAATTTCAACCAAAGGCTCCATTTGATTTATTTCTCATTCATAAGGCCAACAGCTGCAGAGAATTCATGCCACTTCCCTCTGAAGAGGAAGTCTATTTTCAAAATGCCAATGTTTTAGGGGTGGTTGGCAAAGGTTCCTAACATGGACAGTTTGAGCGCTATTTATGGAATATTTGGGAGGAAATCTTGATATCCTTCCAAAGGTGGGTCTATTCCTTAAAAGGAAAATTTTCAAAATGAAAATGATTCAATCTCACAGGAAAAGAAGGCCTATTCCAAGCATAATAGAAACTCATCTGTGAAAAAATGGCAGGAAGAGAAATATAACATCTCTTTTTTGGAGGCAATCAGAAATCAGTGCAAAATATATGGGAGCACAGCTGTGCAATGTCACATCAAATTACTTTCCATCTTGCCTAGTGTAGGCTCCTCTGTGCTGGCAGTGATTACACTTGCATAATTCTACGCTAAGGGTGGAAATAGAAGAGATCAGGGGCCAGAGATATAGCCTACCAATATCCCTTTAGAGGCCTTTAGAGGGGAGGCCTTTCTTTGCTCTTTTTGGGAAGGAGGACCTGGGGATGAATTTAAGAGACCAAATGATTGTCTCAAGACCTGTACATGGTCAAGACACCCATTCAATCACCAGTTTAAACTCTCCAAACCTTTCAAAAGCTGTCTTGGTTTGGATTTAGAGGGCTTTTTTCCCCTTCATGCCCACAGCCAATGTCCATTTCTGTGTTTGGTCTCTGACCATCTGCTGAAAAACAGATTTATTATTCATTAAATTTGTTTACCACCTATTTACCAGAAAGAAACTCTATAGATTGGTTCTATAATAGCACTAGCAATAGCACTTAGACTTATATATCTCTTCATTGTGCTTTACAGCCCTCTTTAAGCAGTTTACAGAGTCAGCATATTGCCAACAATCTGGGTCCTCATTTTATCAACCTTGGAAAAATGGAAGACTGAGTCAACCTTGAGCCACTCAGAGGTGGAGTGAGTAGTGATTTAGCCTGCAGTCCTGCATTCTAACCACTGCACCACCATGGTTCATCCCCAATGGCCCCAATGCACCACTGACACAACACCATCTATCTTCTGTTTACAACACAGCCCTTTCAGCAGTTCCAAGAAGGTTCCACACACATTTGCGCTATTGAAGTGACCCTGAGGACACAGATAAACCTCCAAGTAGCCTCAACAACACTTGTAGTGAGTGATAACAACCATATGACTGCAAGGAATATAAATCCTTCCATTCTCCACCATTCAGTCAGAA